>NC_089738.1:13040170-13193608 GCF_035083965.1 Branchiostoma lanceolatum | reverse complement strand
TTTAGGCATTGAAGCCACGGACGTAAAAATCATAGCTAATTTTGAGAGGCCTATTAGATGAAATTAAAATCACCAGCGTCCTTGCAATCGGGAAATACGTCATGGTTCAGTGCGTATCCGGTGACGATATCCGAGGCGTAGAACACCGTGGCGTTACTTTCGAACTTGACGGTGACGTTGAAGCCGTTCCCCCAGGATAATGTGATAGACGCAGTGGTGTCCTTACATGAACCCGTGACGTCAGCGTCAGTTGGTAGGGGATAACTGGCAACTGCCTGGAAGATGGAATTGAAAAAACACATTTTGATCATGAACCCTGTAATTATATACTGCTTATATATATTTCTGCTAAACTTTCATAGTTTTCTTTTTGCTGCTCTTTTCGTCCTTAAATAGCTTAACTATGACAGAGGTACGGAACAGCAAAGGTACTTAATAAGAACATGTATGACTCTCAATTCTTATCACTCACGAATCCGTACAGTAGGTATGAAGACAGCTACACGCAGTGTGAGTATAAAGGAGGCGAACCTTAGTGTTCTTGGTGTCGTTCTTCACATACGGCACGTGAAATGTCATCCCGACGGTCATGAGGAGACAGGTGTTGTTCTGACCGTCAGATACTGCAAAATGGCCGACAGGGGACGGAGGTGGGCCCCGCTCCTGGCCTGGAAGGTTTAGAAGAAAATCAGTAAAAGTCTTCTTGTCCTTGTCTGCCTATATCTTCGACTCATGTCATAAATGATTACCTTTAACAAAAAGGTTATACCTTTGACGACATATGCCCATCCATACTTTACATAGCCCATAATATACAAGAACAAGACTATCTACTGGATCTGGCGTTTCGTTGGCCCTTGTAAATACTGAATTCTCTAACGTTATGTACCTTCACAAATATCGGTCTATCAATGATCATTTTAGACCACGGAGACTGGCCAGAATCTTCTGACGAGGAAGTCCGACGAGTTGGTTTTCTCCATATCTACCTGACGAAACATTACGGTATACATGGACTTCCTAAGTAAGCGTTACTAAAGTCTGTATAACACCTCCCCCTCCCCCATAGACACCTGTTACACACACTTCTGTTTGCAGACATTCATGTGATGTTGTCGATGAATGAACTTTGGTCACTTTATAGCACCCGCCAGGCCGCCATTTCCATTATAACGTTATCCATCCACGTAAGTGACATTCTCATTGAATAATAGACACATGTCTAACTTTCTACTACTCACTGTTCACATGTACAAAGGACGATAAGGCCAGGATGGTAAGACAGACTAGCCACGCCATGTTTCACTTCCGTATCAGGGTTACCTGCGGACGAAGTTTGCCGAAACTTTGGCTACAATCACCTGTTTGGCCTGCACTACATACTCTAACCGCCAGATGACATTTAAAACATGAAGGTCAGTCCATACAAGGTAGTCTTTATGCCGCTTTATTGTATATGATGGAAATGTTGGCAATTTTAAAGCTATGTAATGGGGATTTGCTTACCATCAAGGTTACAAGGGATCCTTCCCGGTCTGTGTAATTGTTCTAGGTTTGTATCATTGTTGTTAGATGAAATCATGCGGTAGAAAAATAACAAGAATGTCTTCAACCGATTTAGTTTCTAAACGTGTATATTTTTGGGTAACTTGTATGGTGGAAAAATCTTTATTTTCTTACACTTGCTATGTTGTTTAACGTATGTCCATGGACGTCTGTTACACATACAGATACATATGATAAGAGCAGTGCTAAAAGATTGATGGAGATTCTATATCACATTAATTAAATTCTATGGATTGATGTATGTAGAATTTTGAGAACAAAAATATTAGAACAACAAGGATTTAAGAAATTGCCGCCTCGAGTTTTTTGTACTTTTCCCCATAAACGTTTATGTCGTCATAGAACAGCCGCGAACCTCGCAAAACAGCGGGTCGAACAGCGCATGCGTAGATTGACGCACAATAGAACCGGCCATCTCAGCACTTGAAGTCGTGAGACTCTGACGCACTCTTGTGTGCTCCACAAGTTTCGTTATTTTTTTGCTTCTCACCGCACATTCTCTTAAAACGACGTGACGTAAGTCATCGTTATTGGTTAGGGAACTTATCCAGTGAGAGTCAACTCGAGATTTTACGAAGACGAGGTTTAGAACTTGGCTAAACTTTCATCGACTATTGGAGATAATACGGTAAGTACTTAAGGATCCTTGAGTTTATGGTTTTTCCAACAAAGTTACAGTAAGTTCACAACAAGTTTGGGATACGTAAAAGTTGTTTTCCCTGAGAACTGCTATTTTCTAAGACAGAGTTAGCATTCTGATAGTTTTACTGGAGTAAACTATCATGTGGATACTCGTATCGTGGATGTATATGTAGCTAGTGGGGTCAGATTGTACTAGAGCCTGGGTTCACGTCGCTGTAGTTAAGAGTGACGTAGGTAATGTGACGTCATAATTTCATAGTTTTTAGAAATGCGAAAAGTTGCCGCGGGGCATGTTGGGAAGTTTGATGAAGAGCCACCTCGTGCGCGTGCGCATAATAGCTAAGTAAGAAGATGGCTTCAACAAATCCTGCCGAACGATGAGATTTTTCATCGCGATTTTAAACATTTGTGCAAGTTTGGATGAATGATCAAAGGATACTACAACAGACGTTAAACAGGGGAGGAATGAAGGAGCAACATGTGTAATATGGAGAGTAGCGCTGAGTTGATGCAAAACAGACTTGTTGCAGGAGAGACAGTGAACGACTGCGTGAGGTGGGACTGGGGACTGCATGGGGGATAAAAACTCCAGGAACATGTTCGAATATCTATAACCAAGGACATTATGTGCTATAAATAGTAGCAGTAATATGTCTATACCTGCCCAGAAGGAAGAAAGATGGAAAGCTTCACGAGGAAAGCAGTGTCGGCGGGCCGGCCGGACGGTTCGGCCGAGGCGGACCAGGGAAGACCCGCGGTGAGCAGCGAGCCCTGGTTCGGAGGTTTCAAGGTGAGCAGGGAAACGTCTAGTACGGAACAGGCAGAGAAGAAGTCAATAGGACGCTTTAGTACAGAACAGAGAAACAAGAAGTCAATGGGACACCTTTAGTACGGAACAGAGACGAGTCAATAGGACACTTTTAGTACAGAACAGAAAAGAAGTCAATACTAAGGACACTTTTAGTACAGAACAGAGAAACAAGAAGTCAAGATGACATCACTTTATTCGCAGTCATTCATTCATACTGTATAACATTACTATGATATCTACAAGGAGGTAAGAAAAACATTCAACCTAATGTTACATACTAGCTAACTGTTATATGACCAATACCTTTCTTGACCTGTTCTCAGTACTGTTCTCACCTGTGTTTATCATACAGGACTTCATGAAGAGGGTGCCGATTGTTCACAGCTTGGACCTGCTCAGTGGTGGAGATAAGGGAGAGGGAAAGGGGAAGGTTGGTCATGGCATAATTTGTTTTTCTTTCTCATTGTGTATAACGTTACTGTGAATTGATTTAGAATAGAGGGGACTTGGTGCTGAACACTATCCCCACATAGGGACACATACCTGTCCTTGGTGCTGAACACAATCCACACACATGTAAACACACCTGTCCCTGTTGCTGAATACCATCCACACACAGGTAAACACACTTGTCCCTGGTCCTAAACACCATCCACACACAGGTAAACACACCTGTCCTTGGTGCTGAACACCATCCACACACAGGTAAACACACCCGTCCTTGGTGCTGAACACCATCCACACACAGGTAAACATGACTGTCCTTCATGCTGAACACGATTTACACTGCTAAAGGGACCTGTTCCCAAATCACTGCACCATTCACACTATGAAGACAATATGATAGATATCACTTACTTACCACATTGTGTTGCACTCGGATTAGACTCAAGCACTGATAATAATGAAAAAGATCAACTAGAACATAACAGAAACAACTTCCTGCCTCTCACAGGCTGAGGTGACAGACGATGGGTCAAAAGGTACAGCAGTCCTGGAGGAGACTGAGGTCAGTGAGGAGCCCGGACTGGAGGAACTGTCAGATGAGGAGTTTGTTGACGCAGACGCTCGTTCCATCCAGAGTGTGGCCAGTACTGACATGGAGAAGCTGACCACGGCAGAGGGAACTAAACCATCACTCCCCACAGTTGCAGAATCTCCTGCAAAGTCACCTGAGGACAGAATCAAGGTAAACTATCTTTGCTACTGATTTTTCCATGAAGACATCTTCTTGTCCATTACTATTGTGTTCTAAAAAGTAATTTGTATGATTCAAGATTTGAAACCAAGCCACAAGGAACCCAAACAATCTGTCAACCAATCAATCAAAAGCTTGTTCTGAGTGAACGTTGACCTGCATTTTATTTTTTGTCACAGGAGTTGAAGCAACAGCTAGAGCAGGTGACGAATGAGTTGAGAGCTTCCATCAGCGCAAAGAAAGTTGCGTTCAAGCGTGTTGATGAGAAATGGGAGTAAGTAGGAGCCTGATGATTTTTCTATTGAGGGGCTCTTTTTTCCCAAGTATCCCGACAAGATTGTACCATGATAGCTGTGACACATTAGACATGTATGTCTCATTGAAACCTGTCATTAACTTGACATACCACAAATTTAACCTGGGAAGTCAACGCATCTTTGAACTTCATACATACGAAAAATGATCGTTATCAAACTGCACATTGGTAAAAACTAGGTGCCTAGAGTAGACAGCCAGCAGTCTAGACATGATATGTGCGTTTGTGATCTTAGTATAACAGACACCTGTGAAATTTCCTAAACAGTGTACTTTGCAAATTATTGCAAAAAGGAAGAAACGTGATTATCTCTCTAGAATACTTATGTAAAGCTACAGGATGAAGTGTTACCTTTCTTTCTTGAGCTTAAATTCCCCATGGTTGGTATTAAAGTGTTTTTATGTGTTGATGACGACAGGGACGGGCTGAAGGAGTTGCGCCGCTCGTACAAGAAGGCTGAAAAGGCCCATAAGAGGATAAAGAAGACCATGGCCAGCCTGCAGGAACAGGGGTACATCAACCTCATGGAAACTGCCCCTCAGGCCCAAGTCTCCTCACACAGGTGAGAGGTTCATGCAGAAATCAGCAGTAATGACTCTTGAGTTTGAAAAGGAACAGAACTGAGTACTAATGGAGTTTTGGCAATGCCTCAGGGGCAGAGCCTGGAATCTGTATAGCAGATTGTTTTGACACTGTGAATGTTGTGTTCCTTCAGGAGGAGGGCAAGCGTAGACAGTACAGTGTCATCGACAGAAACTTGCACCTCTGACAGCTTGGTCATCAAGCTGCGAAGCGACGTGGCCAGCCTCTACGGGATCCAGAGTGTTGATGGAATCTCAGCAATGGAGACTGAGGTCAGTGAAGAGCCCGGACTCGAAGATCTGTCAGATGATATAGAGGAATTTCTGGACGCAGACGCTCGTTCCATCCAGAGTGTAGCCAGTACTGACATGGAGAACCCAACCACAGCAGAGGAAACTAGACCATCCCTCCCCACAGTTGCAGACTCTCCTGTGCAGTCTTCGGAGAAAAGGCTGGAGGTAAACTATCTTTACTGTACAGTTGTGCATTTTTGTGGATGAAGACAACTACTGTCCATTTACTATTGTGTTCTAAAAAGTAATTTGTATGATTCAAGATTTGAAACCAGGCCACAAAGCAACCAAGCAATCTGTCAACCAATCAATCAAACATTTGTTCTGAATGAATGTTGACCTGCATTCTGTTTTTTCATTGCAGGAGCTGAGGCTACAGCTTGCACATGTGGCCAAGGAGATGAAGGCTTCCATCGTCATGAAGAAAAAGGGATTCAAGCGCATTGACAAGGAATGGAGGTAAGTAGGAGCCGGCTGATTTCTTCATTGAGGGACTCTTTTTTTCCAGGTATCCCGACAAGATTGTACCAGGATAGCTATGGATATAACATTAACTGTACATGCATGTAGATGTACATTAGATGTACATGGATGTCTCATTGAAACCTGTCATTAACTTGTCATACCACAAAATCAACATGGGAAGTCAACGCATCTTTGAACATAAGAAAACAGCCTGCACATTGGTAAAAACTAGGTGCCTAGAGTAAACAGCTAGCTGCTTGGACATGATATGTGCATTTGTGATCTTAGTTTAACAGACACCTATGAAAGACAAATGTACTTTGCAAGTTATTGCAAAAAGGAAGAAACATGTTTATTTCTCCAGATAACTTATATGAAGCCACAGGATGAAGTGTGTAATCTTTCTTTCTTGACCTTTACTAGTGTTTTTATGTGTTGATGACGACAGGGGCGCGCTGAAGGAGTTGCGCCGAACGCACAAGAAGTCAGAAAAATTCAACAAGAGAAGGAAGAAGACCATGGCCAAGCTGCAGAAACAGGGGTACATCGACCTCCTGGAAACTGCCCAAGTATCCTCACGCAGGTGAGAGGTTCATGTAGAAATAAGCAGTAATGACTCTTAAGTTTGTGAAGGAACAGAATCAAACTGATCACTGATGGATTTTTTGGCGATGCCTCAGGGAAAGAGCCATGAATTTTCCATCTGTACAGCAGATTGTTTTGACACTGTGAATTTTGTGTTCCTTCAGGAGTAGGGCAAGCATAGACGAGACGGTGTCATCCACTCTAACGTACACCTCTGATGTGAGCCTGGTCGCCGAGCTGCGAAGCGCCGTGTCCAGCCTCTACGGGATCCAGAGTGTTGACGGGATCTCAGGTATGTCCCAGAACACGGACCAAAGCTCAGATGCTAGATCAGTTGCTGTGGATGGAGCTTCTGCCGTGTCAACAAACACAGACCAGAACATGTTGGTCACAGCCCCAGAGGTTAGAACCATCGATGAGGAGGACGAGGTGTACCTGGACAACCTCTGCTATGGACTGGACCTGAGGACCTCGAGATCTGTTGCTGCGGACGATGGCAGCGACACTACCAGCCTGGCCTCGTTTGTCACGGCTGTGTCTCAGGTAAGGACAGGGACATAGCTTTTTCCAAACATCTGTTTCTTTCAGGTGTTTCTGCTGTGTCTTACTTCTTATATGTTTTCTTATGTAAACAAGCATAGATGAGGAAGAGAAGGAAAGACACTCCTTCTCACACACTCATTAAAGACAATTTACAAATTGCTTGAACCACAGTTGGTCAATCGTTGCTCCTGTTGTATTGTAACATATTGTACTGTGTTTTCCCCACCTTTGGAAGAACAGGTTGCTTGAAACAAAACTAGAACACAAAAACATTCCCACCTGTCCATAAGACTGACCACAACATATCCCACCTCCCCTTTCAGCTGACTGACCAGGATGACCAGCAGGAAGAGACAACAGTAAAGGAGTTGGTCGGTGAGATGCCTCTGAATATCAAGAAGAAGAGCAAGCTGCAGAGAATAAAGCACTGGATCATGCGCAAGGGTCGCAACATCTGCAACAAGATCCGCTGCTGCTGCTAAATCTGTCAGGGTAGACTGTCTGGTTGTCTAAATTATTCGGCAAATGCTGTTAATGTGCTAATCCTTTTGTTTCAAATTCATGTCCATCAGTGTGTCTGATCATGTAACTAGTAAGTGTAAATGTATTATGTTTTATCATTTGTTAATACCTCCCAGTGTATCTTTCTGTAAAATCAACCATACAGTGTGTGGGGAAACTGTAAAGACCAAAATGTATGTAAAAATGTTTGTTTAAAAAAAATTAGCTATGTAGCAAGCTCACGAAAGTTGATCGTCCCAAATATGGGATAGAGGGGTGCCTGATTTCAATGGATAAGGCATGAAAACTGTAAAGAACTGGGCTACTCTGCAAGGGTATGATCATGCCTTTATATTTTTATATATTTCTAGGCTAGACTTGCCTATAAATGAAAATGGGAGAAAATAAGCTGCAAGGGTCATGTTTTGGACGTGACCTATTCAGCTTGGGAAAAAAATTAAAATAATATGAAAATGAAAGAAAGTTTGGGAGCACGATGAACATAGGAAAAAAAGCTAAACTGAGTAAGGGTCCTGTTTTTGACATGACCTATTTAGCTTGGAAAAAAATAAAAAATAGTATGAAAATGGAAAAAAGTTTGGGAGCACATATGGTTATGTGCTGATTCTGTAGCAAAACGAGGATAACTATGTCTTAACCTGGCTCAAATAGTGTCAAGGCTCATTGTTTTCCTCACATACAAAAAAATCATAAAATTACAATAAACAGAACCTCTTGGTTAAAGAATGGACTTTGTCATTGCTGAGTGTGTTGTGATGTGTAAGATTTATGAGTGACTGTTACATCTGAGCATGGTAAGTGGAATATAAGCACTTTGTACAAGCAATATGCACTTAAATATATTCGAAAAAGTTAAGGAAGCAAACATTCCTTTTTCTGGTGTTTATTCATACCCATTATACAGAACCACCAATGAGATTACATAGCCTGTTCTCACATGTAGACTTTCTGTGAGGCTCTGCTAAACTGGGCTGAGGTTTCCACTTTAGTGGGCAATGCCTCCAACAATCAGCCAATCTGAGAATTGCCTAGATGTTTTCTTTAGGTACAGCTGATTGGCTGACAGCAGGTAAGAGGCTACTCCCACCAAAGTGGTTTAGCAGGGCCTCTCCAGGGTATATTGTATATGCCGCCTGCAAGGTTCTGCATAGCAAGTCAAAATAGACTGGGTTTTGCTAGCCATGGGGCAGACCATGAAGGATCAAGGAGGGGAGTTGTTGGTGCTTTGTTTTAAGGTTCTGAAGGACCTTTGTTTTTGGTTTTCCTCCTTTTTTTTTGCTGCTGCTAATTTATCATTTTACCACTGAAATTCATTACCCTGCCAGCAAGGATCACTTACTTTGTATGAAGTCTGAATCCCGATAAATCCTGATCTGCTGATGCCACCTCCTGAAGCGGAATCGGCAGATCGGGGTCAATCTGGATTCGGACTGTTCATACTAGGATTCACGAATCAGGATCTATCCCCCGGCCTGGGTGAATCCCAATTTGCAAATCCTGGTATGAACTAGCCTCCGTTGCAGACACCTTCCAGCTGTTTTCTTCTTCAAGTTACAGTACAAAATGTAATCGTAAAACTGTAACTTGAAAAGAAAACAGCCGGAAGGAGTCTGCAACGGAGGCTAGTATGAACGGGGTCCAAGACTAAGAGCCACAAATGCAAATACCCAATGCAAGCATGTTATATCTCTGTAAGACCATTCTCTGTTGTCTTAATCACTTATCTCATATATCCTTGAAAGAAAGAAAAATCTAACCTTAGCATGCTACAAGTTAATATGCAAAAAAACAGGCTAGTACACACTGCAAAGGATGCAACAGAAACAATTACCATCCCAAGACTATATTGAAACAGAAATATTTTGTGGGTACAATGTCAAGCAGTACCAAGTATGTAGACGTAGTAAACTGTCAAGCTGAATAGCTACTGAAGCTTTGGTACATTATGACTTAATCTTAATGTTCCTTTTCACACAAGAAGCATAATTACATCATTCAATGGCTGCATAAATGTAAATCCATGAAATGCTAATATTAACCCCTTTTGATATATATTCATCTTAAAACTATCCCCATGAATTGACAAAATAAACACAACGAAACATATTACAGGTTCACTGTCCAAGTTTTACAGTTTCTATGATTCAAGATGCTTTACTACAGTTTATGGATAGGCTGAAATACTACTACTAGGTTTTGTCACAAACTATTGAACATTACAGGACAAAATCATGAGACTCAAGATTGGCATAAAATATACAACTAAAATATCAAATGGTAAGAATTTGAAACAGACTGCTACAAATTTCTAATAACTTGCAGTAATGATGTGCTTTGCTTGCAATGTTTTTTTTTCATATTTCATAAATTAACAATACAAAGTTAACCATGTTCATCATTTAAGTCATTGTTTTATCACTACAATCACATTTAAGTCTATCTCTAGACCTCACATCCTTATGATAACTTGCATTGTTAGCATTTTCAAAATGCTGTAATAAATTCAACACGTATCTGGATAAATTTCTTTATTAGCTGGAAACACTCTCTTTTACAAAGATACTATCATTATCAACTAAACCTTTTCAATACCCAATTTGGAAACAGCACAAGCGGAGATCATGTCATTTACACAGACACCACAATTCTATCAAAATAGTTCACCCTAGACGTCCTTTTTTTCTCAGAAAGAAGCCAAAATTTTCTTGTCAAACTTGAGCAAACTAGATATCCAATCCATCCCTTTATCCTATTGTACATAATCACATGGATTACTTTGACTTTCACCAAGGCGAATCTCATAACATCTTCAAGAATCTTCTATTTACTTTTACCTTCTAAGCTGTCAGTTGTTTTGTCCTACTTATAAGACACTTTGACTCAGTTGTAACCTAGTTTTTATGTGAGTAAAATGATTTTTCGTTAATATTTTTTTGGGCACAACTGACAGCAGCGATTATCAAAAACTGTACACAAGAGAACTTGCCTCCAGTTTTGGTGGATCAAATATTGCCTTTTTTTCTTGACGCTGAGTTTTTCAATTATCAATTTTTTTCACCCCTCTAGCTCCTGTAGCAGCATTTAATATCAAAAGCCCAGGAAAAGTTATCATTTGGTATTTACAGTCCTCTGGCATCCCCCTTCTCATCATGCAGCTTCACTGCAAACCTTTGTTTGGGATGTGGGACCCTTACTCTGACCCCCTCTATTCCCACATACCCTCAAGAGATTTGCACAGATAGGTGCATTGCACAGGTTTGTCTCGAAACAACAGGAGCATGCGGTTAAACAACCTCCCTGCTGCCTAACCCTGTAACCGATTCAAATTTGGCGCCAAAAGGCTACATCAGCAGGGAGAAGGTTAATAATGTAGATCACGAGCAAAGGTTACATGGGTGCCTTTTACAGAAACTGTGCAATGTACATCTATAGTATAATCAGTGTACAGTATATTTGAAAAGGTACATTAGTGATAAGCTGTACCTGAATATTCAAAGTTCTTGCCCCTACGCTTAACATACCCTTAACAACAGCAGTAAAAGGGGATATGGTTGCAAGGATTTCACTTCGCAGTAGGGACAAAACGTAGTTTTTACGGTGGTTTTAAGTTCGTAGTTGAAGCTGACATACAGAATTTACTGTAAAGGGGGAAATGATCGCAGTGGTTTTAAGTTCATGGTGAAGAGACAATCGGGAAAATAAAACCACCGCAAGTATCTCCCCATTTATGGTTACACACGGGACATACGCAGCAGAAGCTGCTGTTGTTAAGAGACAGTGCCAGAAACTTCATCACAACATCGGAATAATTAAGAGGAATTTGTACATCGTTGTGTCCGTTACACCTGCTGGTATCCTTTGTGACTCTTGCGCCGTCCGATCAGGTACGCTATTAGTACGATGACGACCAGGCCAGCCAGGGCGCAGCCCACAGCAATAGGCACGATGTTGCTGATCTCGTTATCAGCAGGGCATTCTTCAGCTGAAAGACGAAAGCAAAAAATAAGTATCTTTTCTACTTTCCAAGAATTTATAGTGTTAGCAGCAGAATCAAACCGGAACCGTGGTTAGAACGGGGGACAAGGTTCATTTTGAAGTTGCTTTTGAATTAAACAGTAAGCAGTGCACTGACCCCTATAATCAGGTCCATGTTCAGGTCTTGCCCTGCATGGACCTGATCCTTTGGACCTGGACGTACATAGACCTGAATTTTCTGTACTGGTAGTACCCACGCCTACTACCAACACAGATAAGCTTTCAAGCTGAAGGATGAACACTCACCGGTGTCAAAGTTGTTGTCAGACAGTCCGAAGGGCTGCACCTGGACATCTGTGGCGATGAGCATCACATCCCCAGTCAGACTCACGTCCTGCTCGGCCATACACTTGTAGGAGCTGCCCACGGAGCCTTCAAACGCTGTCAGGTTGGTGTTGGCGACGGTGCGCACTGTCGTGACAAAAAAAAATTTAACAGATTTGCTACATATGAACTGTAAGCTCACTACTTTCGTGGGGTCTTGATTTCGCAGTAAGAGGGGACAGGAGGTATTCGTGGTGTTTTGAAATTTCTATAGAAAAATAGCAATATAATGGATACAATATTTGTGGTGTCATGATAATAAAACACCATGAACATTTCAAGGTTTACAGCATTCTTTTTTTTTCCATCTGGGTACTATTACAAAAACATTGTCACCATTTTTGTTCAAATTTTCTTCTTATAACATTTTCAAATCCAAAATACATACAGAGCACAGAAAAGAAATAATCAATGAACATGTGCAACTAGAAAATAAAATCAAAGACTTGACTGTTTAGACCAGGAAACAAAACTAAAAATGTACAACTATAATCTGTTAAACTCTTTGTCAATTATTCTCTTACAATCATATCTGCTATCTTACACATTTCCCAACATGTTTTGTTATACAACTCATTTGTATGCACTTATTTGCTTGTATGTATGTATAGATGTAGTAGACCTTACGAAAGTTGCTGTACTTTTGTTGTGTCAATAGAGATTGAATATGGAACATAATAATGTTAGTCTTACCAGTTCCGGTGTTGTTGGTGTCGGGGAAGCGTGCTGAGGTTTCCGTGTAGACCAGGGTGATTGCAGAGGCCATGAACTTGCCGTCGTCCTGGAGCAGGCCGGACGCGCCAGACTTGGTAAAGGTGATCGTGACCGTGGAGTCGTTGCCGTCGTATTTCAGCTCCAGGGTTGAAGTGTTGTTTCCGCAGGTTCCCGACACAGCGGGGTTGGCTGGGACGTTCCACTTAGCCGTTGCAGTCTATAGCGAGAAATCAAAGATGAACTATTCAGAATTTTTGTCAGTCCCATTAATTTTAATTTCTGGCTGATTATGTTGAATGCACCTTTCCCACTGGATCCCATAAGACAACACACATGCATGTAGCAGGAATTTGAAGACCAGAAATGGGATAACCTTTGATCTTCTATTCTGGCACCTTTGACCTATCTTCCTGTCTGGGTTCTGAATGTGCCCATGTGGATTTAGGGGGGAAGACACACACAAAGACATACACCAAGAAAACAATACCTTTTGCTAAAATCTGACATAAAAATGTCCAAGAACCAACTAATCAAATTGGTATGGCCTTAACAATAATCAAAAATGTCCTTCCATTTTCTTTTCTTAACAAATAATGCTTCTTTTATCTTGTATCAAAAGGAATGTGTAGAGAAGGAATGTTTCAAACTGTACGTACCTTTCCGTCAGTCTTGGTGTAGTTTGCCTCAATCTGCAGAGCCATCAGAGCCATGAGACAGACTTTCCCATCTCCGCCGGTCAGGGTGTAGTTGTTCTGGGTAGGGGGCTCGGGGGTGGGTGGGACCGGAGTTGTTGGCATCATCGTGGTAACGGCAGGGGTGGTGGTGTTGGAGGCAGGTGTGGTGGAGTTGGAAGCAGGGGTGGTGGTGTTACCGGGAGCCGGGGTGGTTGCATCAGCTGCACATTCAGTAACTGTAAAGTGAGAAGTGTCACAAGTAAGGTAAAGGTAAAGCAAGTAATTACAAGTAAAAAAGTAAATACATCTTGATATGTTTGTGGTGTTTTTCTAAATAATTTTACAGTAACCTCTCCTCCACAATTCATGACAGAGCAGATTTGTGTTTCCAATGTATTACTATTTTTTTCTTGCCAATACTGACCCACAGAGGCCATATACAAATATTTTTCTTTCTTGTCAATATTGACTGACAGAGGCCATATTTTTTTTTCTTACCTTCACCGAATGTTTCGTTGAAGCCAAAGGCCTGGACCTGCACATTGGCCAGTTTCAGCATGGCGCCAACGTCATCCAGAGCCAGGCTGCCCTGGTTGTTACACTTGTAGGACTGCCCAGACGGTGCCTCAAACACCTCAAGTTCAGTTTTGGACACAGTCACATTATTATCTGTAAAATGAAGAACAAAATGCATTTAGTGTCTTTGTCAATTGCCACTTCTGTACTGGAACTGTTTTCTGTTACTCTATCATCAAAGGAAGAAGCCAAAATGTTAGACCTACAATAAGCCTCTTCATGGTTCCAACTGTGCATGCACAGCAGGGTGCATTATGGGTAATATGTCAAAGGTGAAGGCCCATGAGACATAAACTATGTCTAGAGACAAAAAGTGTTTACAAGATAGGGGCCTTCACCTTTGACATGCTACCCTGAACAGGATCTTACTAACAGCTCCTCTAAAATTGAGTCAGCTTGCCCTGATGTGCCTTCTGCTTGGAGGTTATTGCACTACTGTTCTGCAACACACCACACATCTGTTAGATCATATATCTATTCCATTATTCTTTATCTTACCAAACATATCTCCACCAAGGTGGTTTTCAAAGTGCCCTGGGGGTGAACACAGATGTGGAAAATAACATGGGTAACAAAGACTAACAGAAATCCAACTGAAATCTGAAGACCCCAGTAATAGTCTATAAATGACCGGACCCTACCAGTTTAAGTTCAGAGCAAGTAGAGCAACGTATGCAATAAAAGCAAATCAGAAAAGAAATCAAAGATCTTATACATCTCCATTGAATATCTACAGTTTTTGTATATTGTCTTGAAAAACATCACACCACCATTTCCATTTCACACATTACATGCTCCACTCTCTGGCACTTCCAACATTCATTTCCTGCCAACGTGACAAAGAAATTTAGACGCAGGCCAGCTCAACCTTCGCATCTTGCCGGTCTCTGGGTACAACTCAGCCCAGGAACGCTCGCCAAGAAAAGCAAACAGACTGAAAACAAAACCTCTGTTTTCACAGAGGTAATCAACCGGGAAACTATAGATGAAATCCTTACTTGGGGTTGTGGTGTTGACAAAGATGGCAGGATCCTCGGTGTATGACAGTTCAACACCAGACAGGTAGGTGTCCTGGCCCTCCATGGTGAAGGTCATGCTGACACTCGTGCTGGCGGGGGGGATGGACAGAGTCAACTGCGCAGTGCCGTTGACCTCGCAACTGCCTCCAACGGTGACCACACCAGGGTTGGTCAGGTTGTGTGCAGGCAACTCCCATTCGAACGTCACAGACCCCTGTGACATGAAGTGTTTCAGTTAACATGTATATGAAGAACCCTAGCCAGGATATCCTTGATACTGAGGCTGTTACGCACCTGCAGAGGTCTCTTTTCGCCGTTAACTTTCAGTGCGGACTTAAAACCACCGCAAAACTTTTTGCCCATCTATGACTGTAGTGCTATTATTGTTTCAAACACGAACTTGAAACCACCGCGAACACTCTATTTTCTCCCTACCGCGAAATAAAAACAATGCGAACTTAAATGCATTTGCTGTTCTACTAGGACAAGACTAGTGTTGTAGCAACATTTTGGTATCTTTTGATATCTCAGAGTGATTATAACATTTCTACATACATGTACTTAAGGATCCCAGCATGTTTAGTAAGGGTATTAGTATCACTTATGATATATGTATCAGATGAGCTTGTCACTTACGTCATTAGTCTTGGTGTAGTTGACTTGGATGGAGAGAGCCATGTCTGCTCTCAGGCATGTCTTGTTGCTGGCATCCTTTAGTTCATACTGGTTGGTGGGTGCTTGAGCTATAGAAAAAAAAAGAACACATGCCATCATATACACTATAGTTCATGTATAAATGTGTGATATACCCAAAATGTCAAATGTCATCACGCTCTGGAGGGAGTTTGGATTTTTTTAAAAATAAAATCGTTAAGTATTATAACATACAGCCAAGATCCAAATATTGGACCAATGTTGGAGATACTTAGGCTAGCATCAAAGAAACAATGTTGGAATAAAATTGAGTCTTCACTACCACTACCAGTTCCTATTTGAAAGTTAAAAACAGAATGCACTGACTGCTATATGGTTTCTTCCCTGTATAGAAATTATTAGAATGTTTACCTGTATGGTATACATGTTGTAACTCTAATAGTCTGGCATATGGCACCGTGCTCTATGAATATGAATATGGCTCAGCCACTGGTGTGTTGCCAATCCTAACACGCATGACCAAGTGTACTTATTTAGTTATTCAGTTATTGACTACCATTTTTACATTAAGCCATTTAATTCAAACATGTTCTGAATGTTTCATTATAATTTTTATGATGTTGTTTGAGTCTGGAGAACTACAAAGTATATTACAACATGTCAAACAACAAACCTTGACACATATAACGAGACATCTACATTTAACTCAAAATGATGGGCAACCACACAATTAAGTTATCATACTGATATGATAATCAAGAGTCATAACAGATCAACAGGTATAACAGACCACATGTCATTTATCCAGAACTTAGGAAACAGGAGTAAGGCATTAATGTATGGGGACTGTGTATCGCTAAAAGAACCAACATATTTCTAGGTCACCCAACACTTTCACATGGCTAGACAGGTGACAAATCTACTGAGAGTCTGACAATGCTACCTGCATTGCAGTTGGACAACTTTATCCCTTTTTTCCATGTAATAAATGATTCTGTATTCTTTTATTTTACCAAATTGCAAGTTGTTTACATTTTTTACTGTTGGATGGGGTATTTCGAAATGCTAGCCCCAACAGTCAAGTAAATTTCCTTTTTAAGAACAAAGTAAACACCATTTCAGGACCTATGAATATGATATTTGCTCATGCCATCATGGCAGCTGGTGTAAGAAGAAGACAAATGGACTAAAGCAGTAAAGGTGAATAAGTAATTAAGTATCTTAAAGTAAAACAAGGATCTGAGGTGTTTTCAAACAAATACACCATACAGAAAATGTGGCATGACACAGCAACACACAGTAGGTATTCGTTATTAGTCGTAATGTCTCTTTTACTTAAGTTTTAGCTGACCATTGCATAAGAGCTACAATTATCTGACAGTCATATGAGCATGACTAATACTACAAGTGTTTGGACAGGGGCCAGGTCCTGGGGTCTGGAAAGGTTAGATGTGGACCTTGGTTCATGGCATGAAGGAATCCTCTAGAATAACTCTAACAGGGCCAAACCCAATGAAAGACCTTTTCTGTGTGTAACGTTAGGTTTAGACAGCTTTCCTTGAGATACCGAGTTCAGTAAATGTTTCTGAAAATCTGTATTATCTATAACATGCTTATGCAGTGCTCAAGATCTGCTTTAGGAGTGAGAGTGAGAGAGAGAGAGAGAGAGAGAGAGAGAGAGTGTGTGTGTGTGTGTGTGTGTTTGTGTGTGTGCTTCTATGGTAGTTCCCATGGCCTCTAGTCTAATCCAACAGCTAATGCTACACAACTTCAGAAATTGGTTTGAACAAATCCAGGTCGAACAAAAACATCCCGTCCTTATCTAAACCCTGTCTGTCACAGACAGTCACTGACCATGTACTGCGTCAACCCTACAAAGTCAGACTTTGCCACCCTGTACTTTGACCACATGTTCCTTGCCAATGTTTACATAGCAGTTAACATGATCATTGCCAAAACACGTCCTACAAAAATAGTATCTGTTCTCACTGCAAATACGACACTACGTGGACACTTCAGCCCATTTTGAAGAAGGGTCGGTGGTCTGTGGTTAGTTAGCACTGACACATTGGTTCTCCATATACTTTCAGGCAATAGGTATAAAAGTAGGTGAACCACCTGTATAAAGTAAGGTGTGTCGTTAATACTGCTAGACAAGTGTATATGATTTCCTTCGCTTCTACAAAAAGTCATGTAACAACAACTTTCTGATTAAAGAATCACATGACATCACACCAATTTACAAAGGTTTGTTCATTGCTGCTCATTTCAGGGTTAAGTACACCCTCCCGTATGTATAACGGTCTGTCCCTTGCTAATATAGAGTTGCATCAAGACCATGTGACATGTAGAGAGTTCAAAGGGCTTTAGCCTCCACACCTAGACCAACATTGTAAACCTTGCCACCATTTTGGATTGTCAACAAGTCTACAGATCCAACAAATGGAATAAGATGATCGCAAAGCATTCACATTTTCCACTTCCAAAGGTCTAAAACTGACGACTTTTTGGAGTCGAAAAAAAAATTGCATATGTTGAAACACACCCTCCCCCTTCTTGGAACGAAACGCGCCTTGTCACGTGAAAATGTGCTACGTAACTAGTCGTGAAAAATGCACAATTCAAAGTATATACTTGAATGATTCGTAAAGAAACTTTCTCATAGAGACACAGAAGAGTCTTCCTTACCGCACACAGCCGCGATGAAGGCTAGAAGCACGGAAATCGTCTTGAAGTTCATGTTTTCACTTCCCGCTTGTACGACACTACCTGGCAAGGAGTACTGCTAGTCTGGAGCAAAGGATGATGGGTGGCTGTTCCATCCTCCCTCCCCTTAACAAATTTTCTTTTAAAAAGCGCAAAAACTCCCTTTTTCACGAATAGATGGTTCACTAAATATAAGAATGGAATATCCTTAAACTAATCAATATTCAACCAAATGATTTGGTATTCATTGGCGATTTTAAGCGTTTCTAATGAAAGAAATACGAGTATATATTGTGTTAGGTCAATACTTGGAACAGCGGAGAGCCATGACTGTCATGTGATGCTGTGACGATTACGTCACACGGCGGCCCACATCTGTAGTAGCGACACCTGTCGGTAATATCAATAATGTCGTCGGCGCTCTCGTTGGCAAAAATTGCTGTCACATGGTTGAAGCGTGTCTCTGCTTCATCCTATGGTTGAAGTGATTATTATGAAAATACATGACAAAAGAAATAGAACAGCAGTAGCAGATGAGAAAAGGATAGAAAGGAAACGAAGGCTAATGTCAATCAATAAAGGCTTAGGCCTCCGTAGTATTGGGTTTCTGGCTTCATGAGAAAACATGCACCATTTTCTACTTTCAGAGTATCATACAGGAACGAGACAGTAACGGTGAAAAGTCATCGTAACGGATTATTATAAACACGTCACGGAATGTTTCACTTTGATCTGTCAAAACTTTGATGAGAACAGAGGTCTTCCGATTTTGAAACTTATCGCTGTTGATTTCTAGGATGAACGAACCTTCATGATATTATACTGACATGACATTATAATATGACCACCGGAACTGATGTTTGATCGAAGTTCACATTGACGCTGCTCCAAAAACGGAGCTTTACCGGGTTATTTGAGATACTAGAGTTGGATTATGTCCTTGTGCTTTAATATCATGTTACTCCCGCCGTTAGTGACGTGATATGTTTGTGTTCCTGCACTGAATCTGATTTGACTCATAAATCTACCTGAGGCACAATCCGGACCGAAAAACGTAACGTAAGATATCATACCTGAACTGCCAGCAAACTTACTCTTAAGCTAGTTCCTTTTCTTTTCTTTGTTAGCTACTTTTTACATGCACCGATTGCGTTTCGTTTCAGCACTGCACCATAATGTTGTCCCTTCTGCTCCTAAATCCTAATACTGCAGTCCCGGCCGCGTCGATGGCCGATAGATAGATAGAAATACTGCAGTAATATATTTCGCCGCTACGGAGCGCTTTTGATCCATGGCAACTTTTACGCCAGGTGCCCTCACCAGTCAGGTTTTGACTGCGTGTATTGTAAGCCAGCAAACTTGAACAAAGAATGTCAGCAAATAATGCTAATTTATGCAAGCAAATAATCCCAAGGCTAGCAAGTAATGACAATAAAATGAGCAGATTTCAGTGGTACTTGTTTTTATTGTTGTTCATCAAGAGGTAGGTCGCAAGTTGTTTTGGGAAATGGTTTTCAAAATATTCAGCCCATCAAGCCCAAGATACTTCACACACCTTTACAACATTTTATGAGGAATTTTATCTACATTTATTGAAAGGACAGGAAAGCAAACAAAACACAGTTGCATTTGTTCCGGCATGTCTTCTTGTTTTATAATTACATGATATGATAGGATTAAAATTTGAAGAATTGAAAAACTATGTCATGTCAGTTTCAACACATACCCCCAATCTTTCCTTGCCTACTTTAAACCAATCCTATCACAGCATACACAACATGAAGTTGTTCTACTGGAGAAAAGACTATTGCCTTGGTTCAGTCGCACTGGCTGTGTCTACTACCCCCTCCTTCTTAAGTAGCTTCTCTTGTCTCTTCTTTATGACTCTCTCCCACCAACCGAACCCCCAGAAATGCTCCTCTGTGAACTTCGGGGGGTCCCTTTCATTCATGGTCCTCCTTTTCTTGTCCATCAGTTCTTTCTTCATGACATCTCTACTCCAGGTGGTGTAGCTTGCTTCCTGTTCCCAGTCACCCCAGTCATTCTTCATCATGGGGGTGAGAGGCACTGCCTTGTCTGCCACTGGGTTCGCTTCTAGTTCCCGTTGCCGCCTCAGTTGGGACATCTCCCGCCGGCGGTTGTCACTCTGCGTGCGTTCTGAGTCAGTCCCGATGTACGGCACAAACTCCTGTGGGCTGTGTGGACGGGCCTGGTAGCTGCGGCTCTGCATTTCCTTCAGTCGCGAGATTGCCCGTCGGAAGGAGAAGATTTCGTCGCGGCCAGATATGATGGGGATGTGGCGTGCATCCATCCCCTTCTTCAGCTTCATATCGAACGCCATCTCTCCAATCATCTCCATTTCCATGGCCTGAGCCTCCTTCCCTTCCCCCTCTGACGGGATCAGGAGAAACAGGTTCTCTGCTTCAGCTTGAGCGGTGCAGAAGATTTTGGTTCTCGTTTCGTACGCGGCGTCGATGAAGCTCAGGAACCTACGCGCTTCGTTCTTCTGGTAGATGGTCATCTGCGGGATGTGGTCGATGAATATCGTGCTGAAGTTGTTGCAGATTGTGAGGTAGTCGGCTGGTCCGAGAGGAGAGCGACAGAGTTCGGAGAATGTGAAACGTGCCACGCCTGTCTGAGTTGAAATGGGGATGTCCACCTTTCTCCCGTAGACCGTCACACTTGATGGCGTCACGTTCTCAGTACCAACAGCCGCCTTAAACACCTGGTCAAGCAGGTCTTCATTCAGTGGGGATATGGGAGAAAAGTAGGCCTGCTGTCCCACAGACTGGACCAGCCGATAATCCTTTTCTGAGTCTATATGTACAATCTCACAGCTCTCGCTGAGGAGTCTACCGAGGTTGGACTGGCGATCCTTCGTCTGGCTCTCCAGGCTGAATGACGAGGCTCCTAGACTGTGGGGATCCCTGTTGGAGGTAGCAATGATGACGGCACCGTCAGCGACCATGTGAGCAAACAGGCCCTCCAGAAGCGCCGACGTCCCGTAGTCGCTGAACTGCATCTCGTCGAAGCAGATCAGCCAGGCGTCGCCGAAGATCTGCCGAGCGATGGTCTGGACGGGGCCGTCCTGGTCCAGCTCCATCCCATCCGTGCAGAGGCTCCACCTGTTGATCTCTGAGTACAAGTGCAGCATGAAGGACTGGAAGTGGACACGTTTCTTGGCTTCAGTGGGTGCGGAGTTGTAGAAGAGGTCGAGCAGAGCTGTTTTACCACAGCCCACTTCTCCATGGAGATAGAGGCCTGGCGGTGGTTTGAACAGGGGAGGGGGCTCGCTAGACTCAGCGCTGACTTCTCCTGATTCCTTGGTGGTATCTTTTTCTCTTTCACTTGTTTCATCTGTGTAGAAAAGACAAACATGTAGATAAGAGAGTAAGTTGATCTTCTTAAAGCTTATCAAATTTCTTAAAATATATCAAACGTAGCGAGGAGCTTTGATACCAAGGGACCTGTATTAAAGCTCTTTGATTGGAGGGATGCAAAATGAATCAAAAGCTAACACCTTCAGCACAAATCTATACAGAATGTGTTCATCACCTTGTGTTTTTTCAGGATCTGGAGGTTGGTAGTCCTTGAGTCTGTTGTAAAGACCCTGCATCCTGGCCACCACTGCCTGCTGATGGTCATCAGGTAACAGGTGCTGGTGCTGGAGGGCCTTGGCGTAGGCTTGGATTGGGCCTGATGACAGCAGGCGACACTGACCTAGGCATGGAGAGAAAGCCACAAGACTGATAATCTCCAAGCAGATCTACACCGGCGCCTAAACCGTTGTTGTTGTCCTTGTTTAGCGTCTATTAACATTATATCGCTAGACATGGTCTGTTGGTGCTGGCGTACGCTTGGTTCAGTTACGAGTCAATTGTTTTTCTAGGTATTTACCTCTTGGTGACTTAAAATCATATAAACTAGCCAGAGAAGCTCCAGTCAGCCAGAGAAAGTCCAGTCAGGCTACAGAATTACAAGACTTGTCTAAGCAAGGGAACTGACTAGTATGCACTTTATGGAATTGATAAAGAAGACACATTGTGGTTAGAAATGTATTCAAATAAAGAACGTTATACCAAGGAAATTTATACCTGGAATCCAGACTGTTTCCAGGGACCACAAAATAATTATGCGGGGATAGAGGGTTCCAGTGGCGAGGAAACCCACCCTATAGCCCTAGGAGAGACCAATGAGGTTCTATATACATATTCTATCTAATAACCTCATTGGAGAGACCTAGGACTTCGAGAGACAGTACTACCAGGCTAATCTCCAAGCAGATCTATAGGTTGAATTACAAGCTCCTTCTTCCAGTTGAATTAAAATACGGTCTTTGCAATCCATTGGGTCTGGTTGGAGACTACTACCAGGCCAGGTTTAGATCAGGTCGAGAAAAACTAGGTCACGATCGATGATATAATCCCTCCTGGTTTCCACCGCCCCCAGGCACAACTGTGTGGTCCATCAACGTTACACAATTATCAAAACCACAAGAAAACATTTCCGATTATCTACACCCCACAGGATCTGTTGGAAACATTTCCTTTACGCAAATATTGATGATTTGTATAAGAGCGACTTACCGGGAAAATATAGCAGGAGATCCCGGCGTCCTCTCACCAAGGTTGGAACGCTCTGTCCTAAAACCCGGCAAAACATGACTATTGGGAACGTTTAGATCAACACAGCTGTTTAAAAGAGTGTCTAGTTTTGCTAAATATTAGTTATCAAGTGCAGCGTTCACGAGATCTTGCTGAAAACGCTGCACAGTATTTTATGCAACAGCGTGACCTCCAGCGATGTCGTCTGCTATTATATAACATTCACTTCCGGGTCAAAACACCCAGGAGGCATCACGGGGGTGATGTTTTGTGACGTCAGGGCTTTGCGCAAACTTGCGATTAGAAACTTTGTCCAGTAAGTAAAACGTACATTTTTTTTCAGATGATAATTTTTGAGAAATTCTATTTTTCTGATTACATTTCATGGTCTGATGGTCAAAATGCGATGAGAGGACTAACCAATGAGGTTAATGATTTTTAACCTCCTTGAACAAACTTTTGATCTCAATTTTAACTTCTTAAATTTGAGCTTGAGTTTACCAAGTTGTCCAGAATTACGCTATTAACCTCCATTAACATTACTCCGCTGGGTTAAATCCGCCACTTTGAAAAAGTGTGGTTGACTTTGAGATCTAGAGATCTCTAGTGCAGCACCTCCCATGTATGCACAGTTTAGATACACAGGAGTGAATTATACTAGGGGGCATTGGAGATCTTATTAAGGGTGGCAGAATCATGTACCCTGGTGGAATTATGTTAGTAGATGTTATCCTAAAGAGAACAGGTCACTAAGAAGCCATGACACCATAAATATAATATTTTTACTGAAGATATCGTTTATTCACTTAAACATTTTCCAAGATACAGAACTTCTCACTCTTTGGCAAGGCAAACAATCCGTTATGATTTAACTTAGATAACTCTTTCATCATCATTATCAAATGTTCAACAATCCGAGAGGAGAGGAGGTGTAGAGACGAAGTACAGGGTTCCCGTTTTCTCCACCGAGAATGCAAATCTGTTTCAGCTAGCTCGTTGGAAAATTGCTCAGCACTGTTGTACAAGTGGTAGCAGCATGTTTAATGGGCTTGGCCAACACATCCAGTATCTTCTAAATGACAGTTTTGACAAGCCAGGTGTGGTTTTACCTACATTTCGACAAAGTGTCCTACCATGGCACCTGCACTGACAACACTGAGCACCAAGTATACAGTACATCCTTGTGTTGTTGTTTTTTGTTTTGCTTTTTTTTTTACAAGTGGCATATTCAATCCATGACTTGAGTACCGGTATATCTTAAGCCAGGATGAAGAAGGCTATTGCCATAATTATTTGTCCACGACACAATCGTACAAGGGAACAGCCATACAATCAAAACACACACACACACATACAATCATCTACCTTAAACAGAACACCTTTTTGTAACAACTCCAGTATGCATGATACACTACTCAAAACAGTAGCCACCATTAACAAACAGTTCTGTCAATGGGGAAGACTAGAAGACAAATTACACCATGCCCATGATTATAACGTAATAAAGTTTGCATGCAACAAAAGTGTCTTCAAACACTTGTACATAGGAAGACTGCGCTATGGTACTGTATATTCTGTACAAGAACAAGCTGCTACCTTCTCTCTTGAAGTGTTTTACTTTTGGACAAGTCTCCCATGCCTATATCGTGTAATTGCAACTGAACACCTTTCATATATCTGTATGCAGGAACTGAAACTACACTGATCACTTGTTCCTTGACTAATAAAACTGAGAATTACTCTTAACATACTGGTATACTAATACAAGGTCTGCTATTACATACATATCCATCAATAGCCAGGAGATATGCAGTGGCTGTTCTATCTTAGAGGTTCTACTTTTTTTTTCTCTAGTGTTTAAGTCTACCGACCAAGTTATTTGTTACTACCTGTGTGGCTGTTTTGCACCAAGACTTAAGTATGCCGAATCAGCATGTAGAATAACGGTAAAACAATGTTACAATGTTCATCACAAGCCTGAAAAGTAGCTCCTTTTGCTAGTTTCTACGAAGATATAACCTTTGATATAAAATTTTGGATCAAAAGATATTACAAGTTTCTCCATGTCAAATTCTTATGGCTGCAAGTTTTCACTGGGACACACAAATATGCATGGATACCACCACTACTTAAGCCTCCAGCAGCAATTCATACAACCAAGTACTGTATCCCTATACACCAACGAAAGAAAACCTTGTATGTTTCCCTACAAAATCTCATGGCTTCAATTCAAGAACACGAGTACTAGTATCTTATAGACATCTAAAAAAAAAGTTAAACGACTGAGAAGGAAAACAATCCCTTACAATGAGGTTACAGTGTTCTTTCTTTGAAAGTCTTCACCAGACACATCTCAAGAATACTTTTTACAACAACAATGTACAGGTCTTGCTGGAAGTTCTAAGTTTTTTTCCTTTCTTTTGTGTTTTTTTGTTGTTGCTATTTTTTGTGGTCAAGTCCAAGATAGAGGTATTGGCATGATGTTTGGGTTCTGTTAGGATTTGGGCAACATGAATGTTCACTGTAACCATTGGGTTGACTGAAGAATTCAATCACTGAGTTGTACTTGTACTCAATCACTGAGTTGTACTGTACTTGTTACACACTTCACAATCGCATGGTACAGACAAGTTGTCATGGTCAAGGTTTTACACAAGCTTGCCAGCTTCGTACATAGCTGTTTGTTCCAGATACACAGTGTTCCACATCAACCTGGAAACCAGGGCCTACACAGGCCACCTACGGGCTACCCTCAGGCATAGTTTCCTTGGCCCTGGAACCGAAGAGCTGGCCTGTGTAGCCCCTGGAAAGAGTCTGGCTTCCAGGCTAGTTCCACATCAGTTTGACCTGATTGCCAGCACTAGATTACACAAAGACTGAAAGGGGGACTGGAAAACTTCTTCACAGTCCTCACTGCTAGTTCTCTTCCTCTTAACATGGCTACTTGACTACCCTTCAAAGAGAAAAGTTAAAGTTTTCTTGAGTTCCACTTCTACTACCCGAGTACCCAGTGTAATAATGCATATTCTCAACAGTATATAGTGGTAAATTTCAATAATTCGAAGACACTTGAATAAAGCTCTGCATAGAATTTTTCACAGTTTTTCTTAGGCAGTCCCGTTGACTAACTGCTGACTGTGTTCCTGGATACCTGGGCCCCCGTCCCCGTTTATTGCACTTTTCTCGCTACCTCCCCTCTGTCTATCCCCCCTGGGACCGCGTTTAGATCGAGACGGGCGCTGCTGCTTGGGCTCGTCGGGTTTCTCTTCGTTTTCGCTAATCATTTTCGAGGTGTCCGTAGACTTTGCGGTTTCGTGCCCTGAGGTTTCTTCGGCCCGGTCGCCCTTGGCAGCCTCAGGGGATTCCTTCTTGAAGTTTTCGTTGAAGATGACTGTGTTCTGGCGTTCGCGGCGCCGGCGGTTCCGCCTTCTCCGGTTTTTCCCAGCGCTATCTTTGTTACCATCCCTGCTACTGTTGGCCTCTTCTGTATGCACAAAGACACAAACACATTAAAACATGCAGAAATAGTTTCATCAGATTGGCTAATCTATACATTTCCTTACAACAGAACCGTACGATTTTCAGGTACCACCATCAGGGTGTTATGAACTGATTCTCATTATTGTATTGAATACTGCGGCAAAGAGTAGAAGAGTCCAGATACGTGCAAGAAATCTTGTCATTACGTCACACTGCCACACAGACTAGTAGTTCATGTGAAGGTAGCAGAAAAGTTGGCAGAGAAACTTGCATGGTTGTGTAGTTAAGAAAGTATGATGTACATTAAAAATCACAAGGAAACAAAACACTTCTAAGTATCTTCTGTAAGCTGCTTGAATGTGTCAATAGCATTAGTATCTCAATTTGTGAAAGTTCTCATACAAAACAGTATGTCTAACATTGGGATGTCTCTACAGAAGAACCCTGACCTTTATCAATATATTTAAAGAGTCCTGACCATGAAAGTACAAACAAAGATCCTGTAATTGGTATACATGTATGTTATCTCCAGACAGGGTTGATAAGTTTAACGACATCTACAGTTTGTGGGGCTTATATACTGAAAGACAAAGAGTTTCAACAGATCTAAAGTACAGAACAAACTTCAACTTCACGCAAGTATAAACCATTTTTAAACAATGGTAGTCCAAAGGAAAGTTTCTAACACAACAGAAAAAGAGATGAACGATCAAGAAAGAAACACAACTTCATGGAAAGAAAGGAATATTGAAACTTGTGAAAGTAAGACTGAAGTATGTAGCACAACACAGTCTTTGCCAGCCTGACGTCTACGTGACAGGAAACGTCTCGACTCTACAAGTCTCGAGTGTGACAGACCAAAAGCCAGAAAAAGAAGTCCCTTGTGGGAGAGAAACGGAAAACTTGAGTTGGGATCAAAGAGTGGCTCACAATTATTGAGCTGTTGTATCCTTCCGCGGCACGATCCTGTCAGAGTTGTTGTGGGCTGGGGTCTTCTTTTTCCGCCCTGGAACTGGCGCAGAGAGATATAGCAGTTGTTTTCTTTATATGACATTGGCCAATACCATTCTAAATTTGTCAGAACATTTTTTCAGAAGCACAGGCCTCAGGAATAATATACAGTCTTCTCTCCATCAACCGTTGCCTCAACAGAATACATCCCAAGTCCCAGTCAGAATCTGAACAATTCTTAACAGGACATGTGCTGTTGAAACAATTAAGGTTCAGGAGAGAACATACCTAATATCATTCCTAGGGCCTGTATCTAGCAATAACCAACACCTCTTTGTTCCACCACCAAAAGCCCAACCACAACCTCAGAACGCATATTTTAACTGCATAAATTAACCTTCAAGCTTGCCATATTGTGTTGTGCTACACTACAGTGAATAACCGTGACAATGTTTTCCCAGTGTTCCCCTGTATGTATATATGTCAAGTCTATAAGCGAAGCCCCATAAATATTGAAGCGGTACATATAATTTAATAATAATGGCAGCTGCAGGAAAATCAGATGGAGTTAGCGGAAGGGTAAGCAATAACATAGCCAGCCGAAAGTGACTATAAAGTAGGAAAAAAGTCATTGACCAACCACAGAATTTCTTCATTTTCACTCGATGATTCTGTAAAAATTCTGCACTGTGAACATTTTGTGATATCTATGTTCACATAAGCAATTAAAGTATTTTAGTTAATGAGGTTATAATTAGGATGTGCATAGTATCTACACTAAGTCTTGTTATGACATGCATAAGATTAAGAGAGTTGTTTTCTTAGTTACACATATCACTTGAAACATTTGATGCCAATGGTGTGAATGCAATAATTTCAATCCTTTTCTAAGTTGTGTTCTAAATGTATATGTGACGATGCCAGCAAACATGCATGAAGCTAATGAAAGCAAAGCACAAACTATCAAATACAACTATGAAAGGAAAAAAATAAACAGATCTAGAGAAAGAAAGAAACCTGGCTCAAGGCAAGGGCACATCTGGTAAAACCATGCAAATGTATGTTTGTAGACTTTTGAGTTCTGAACCCATAAAAACTGGTGAGGATAAACTGAGCCTTGTTTTTCCGGAAATCTTGTTTTGTACAAATTTTAATTTTGTTTCATTCAGTTCATTTAATCAAGGAGGTTATATAACCTCCTTGATTTAATCAATCTTTTTATCACCAATCATTTGTAAAGAGCTTGCAATTTGTTTGGAATAAATTTTCTTTCTTTCCCCTTGTTTCAATATAAAAGTAATGATTTGGAAAAGACTTGGATTAGGATCCAGACAGGAATCCCCCTAGCAGCTTCCTTTCGAACTGCCAATTTCAACTGCGAATACAAAGGATTCAAAGAAACAATACAGAGGTTTGTGCTCTCTGAGGTTTCAAGCATACAATTAGGGGTTCAACCAATGAGCGGATGGCAATAAGTGGTTTGACCAATGAGAGAGTGGCTATGAAACATTTCCATTTTTATGATTTTTTTTTGCATTTCTTTGTTTTGAAGGAGGTTGGCAGGGGTATGAGATTGATCTTTAGAATGAGTAATTGCCATGAAGTAGTTTGCATGGAGAGTGCCCTTGACTTAAGAAAACCAGGACCAACAAAGAGTTAGTGCAGACCCACAGATGGCTTCCCCTTACCCTGCTGAATGTATGAATACAATGTCACGTTTGTTCCCCTACCCCGCTCGTTGTTCGTTTCCCCCTCGGTGTCGAGCACAGAGTCCTCTTCGTCGTTGCGCCGCCGCCGATCGTTTTGCCGGCGGTCCCGGTTACGCCGCTGGGGACGCCCGTTCACGTCGCCATTCTCGTTCTCGTCCTGGTTGAGGACGTCGAAAGGATTGTGGTTGTCACCCTGGCGAACTGTAACAACATATAAATAACAGTAAATGATTAGTTTATATAGTACTATATAGTACAGTAAATTTATCAATTTTCATGGAGACTTAACATCACAGTATAGACACCATAAAATTCAGATTGACCATGGATGCAACTAGGTCACATGTAGCCACAGTCTTCAACTGTGTCCTGTCTGACAGTTATTTCCTCCTCAGGATGCCTTAGTATGCCCCATTTTAACTTAAAGTTCTCTAAAACTCCACAGCATTTCCCCGCTTGGTCGTTCCACTCCCTCGTAATGCTCCCCTCTTGCAATTTTTTTGGAGAAAAAACCCTGAAATGGCCCTACCCTCACGGTCAAAGTTAGGCTCGGTGTTAATGCGTGGACGGCGGCCGCCCCTCCCACGGTTGCCGGAGTAACGGCTGCCCCGTACACCACTTGCTTCCGACATGCTGTCCTCTGTTACGGCAGACGACCAATCACTGAGCTCGTCCTGGTGACGGCGATCATTCTCAGACCCGGCTAGAGAAAGTTACAAGAGATACAGACGTTTAGTGTCAGAGTTGTCAACCCAGGATTGTGGTGTTCAAAATGTGGTGGTTGTTTTTCCTGAGAGCAATCGTAGACTGTCACCAAGTATAGTGGGGGCATCCTCAGTATAGGTAGCATTAAACAACGCTTGATCTGCAAAGGTTAGGTGTGACAGGTCGTTCAAAGCAACTTAACCAGCTGCTGCCACATGCCTGCAAAGATGGTGTTCCAAAAGGCCTTTATACTGGCCATAAAATATGGATGAGATTTGACCTGCATAGATGTACAGTTTGTCCACAACAAACTTAAGGCCTTCTCCATTTGATAAGGTCATGGAGAAACCCTAGGGGTACAGAGGTAGAGAAATAGAAGGGTAGGGGTCAAAAATCATTTGATACCAGGGCTGTCTCCAGGACCCAAGCGGAAATTTGCTTGTTGGGACGGACAAAAATTTTACCCAATCAGTCCCCAAACCCGAAGTTTCTGACATGAAATTGATGAAGATGTATTTTCCCAAGCTTAAAATGACAGATTGAAAAACAAACATTGGGTCCCAAACAATAATGAGTGGGACAGAAACAAATCTAAAGCTTGAGACAACCCTGTTTGATACATTGAACGCATCTATTGTACCATCCTACTCACCATTGCGGCCACCCTGGTACCGTCTGGGCCGACCCCTTCCTCCCTGTCCCCGTCCCCTGCTGCCGCCGCGACCGCGCCCTCTGCCGTACGCTTGACCTCTGCCCCTGGACGTGGATTCAGTGGTGTCTGACGTGTAGTCCGTGCTGTAGCGACGTTCGCGTGGCGGGGGGAAGTACGTGCCACCAGACCCGCCGCCCGCGTTCCGCAGCTCTTCTGCGATCTGTAGGTTCTCGATGCGAAGCTGCTCAACTTCCTGGAAAAAGTCAATGATAGAGATAATGTTGTTGCACAATAATCACACAAAAACATGCGTCTGCAGCACTTGGTCAGATAGCTGATGAAGACAGAGCTTCGGTCAAAAATTCTGGAGAGTCAAATTCTTTGAGTTGCAGAACAGTTTATTTCTCATTATGTAATTTACTTAATCAGATAAAGTTTCATGCTGGCATAAGATGCATTCAGCAACTTCTATATTTCTTAAAAACAATGTCAGGAAACTAAAAAATACTCTATAGGAGTCTATCATTTATAAACATATCTTCTAGATTCCTAACATTTAGGCAGTACTAATACTGTTCTATTTGACCATTGTAGGTTACACTTTCTTCCATTGGTTTAGCATTACTTCAAGAGAAAGCCAACGCATGACAAAGGAACAGACCAAGATTGCCATCATTCCTTACAGTTTGGTTCTGGGTTGACATATTGAAAAGGTGATAGTCACCTGTTATGAGGGAATCTCATAAATAAATAGTTGCCTACCTTTAGATGTGCGAGGTGATAGTCCAATAGCATCCGTGCGTTGCTGTTCTGCTCTATCGTTCCGATGAAGATCATTGGCACGTGTTCCTATGAAACAACGCAGACATAAGAGTGGCCCTTAATAATAAGCGGACTGCAAAAGACTTGAAAATGTGAAAAGTATAAAAGGTTTTTTTACTTACTGGAACAGAATCCTTTGCCGATAGATCCTGTACACAACATAGGGTGTCAAGTGGGTTTTTAGGGCTTCACATCACAAACAGCACATAAACAGAGCTTACAGGCTTTATCCAAACAGATTGTAGCGTCCAAACCATAATTGTCCAAACGAAAAGAACTGAATTTACAGTACTTTGTCTGACTAACAAGGGATGCAGAGACAACTAACCTGTCCTTCACCTTACAGGTTTCTACAATTTCATCTTGCATGTACGATATTCCAAAAGTATATATACATGTACTGGTATCATAATATACAACAATTTTAAAAGCATACACATCATATAAGTTTGTTTGAGTTTGCTCACAACTTTTACATAGCTATAGGATAACTCAACAGGAAAAAGGTTAACATATGGTTTATACCACATATATCTCCTCTGTATCTTCCTTTATGTCATACCTGGGCCTGATACGGGTGTTCCGGACCGTGTGATAACTATCCGGATCACATAGGGTTCGGGAGTGTTATCACACAGGCTTCCATGGAATAGCCGAATGCATTTCGAGCGCGCCGGTTGCGCCGCCGTCGGAAATTCGAATACCAGATTCGGAGGTTAGAATCAATGTTGTTACAGTTTCTTGTTCGAGGACACAAAACTCCCTCAACTTCTGGCGCATTCCGCATTGAAATGTGTGTTTTCTCGGGTGGGTATGACCAAGGTATGACATAAATAAAATAAAACACGTTGTATTCCGCATCACCCTTGGTCCCAGCCCTCCCGCGGGTCGGATCGCGGAATGCGACCCCGCGGGTCGGACCGGCCTACAGCCGTCGGGCGATCCGACCCGCGGGAGGGCTGGTACCTCGGGTGATACGGAATACCCCGTGTTGTATTTTATATGTACAATAGGTAGTAGCCACTTAAAAAATAATCCACTCTCCCTTAAGTCTTAAGGTAAGAATTTCAACCCCTCATTTAAGTGGCAACTATCTCGCCACGTAGCATGTCCTTCTAAGAAAGGAAAATACAGAGGAAACCTATATTCAGACACAGGTGAAAAGTTTGGGTAGAACTTTACTTACCTCCTCCCTCTGTACTGTGTGCTCTTTCTCATTGTCTCCCTCAATTTTCACCCTGACTACCCCAGATTTGTCCACGATCTCTTGGATTACACGACCATTCTTGCCTATTACTCTTCCTGAGGACAAAAAGGAGATTCAGGTTATGTCATGAAGTGTAGTAGACATCCATCAGGTCTTGAAATAATTTTGTCTGTATACAGGCACTTGTGCACGTAACATAAAAAACATATCTCTGCATTTCTTGCTGATTCTGTCACATGTGATACATTGTGGGTAATACGTCAAAGGCTGCTCCTGAGACATAAAGAAAACACTTCACTTTCAAGCTCACACATGCACATTTCAAACGGTGAACTGGCTTATTGTGTGAGGTTCAGTATCCAGACACATCAAGAGATGTGGTGGAGTCGTACACCTCAACTTCCATCTGGCACACACATTCCCCCAGCGTGGCAGGGTAAGCCAGGCTGGCCCTTGGTGTGCAGTCAGAAGTACAACTTAAAGAAAAACCGACTTGCCTATGAGATTTCTTGGGACTTGGACAACATCTTGTTTATACTCCAGCATTCTTCTTGCCTGCTGAACTGCCTCCTTTGTCTGTAATTGGTACATGTACACAATGTTAAGGTTGGACAACATTATAATCACAAAGTTATAGTGCAGGAACACTTAGTGTAGCAAGCACATGTAGTATGTTAGATTTCATTACTGCATGTCTATGCTTGAAAGAGTGCTCAGTGTTCTCTTTCTGTAATAATCAAGACAAAGCGAAAGTCTGAGACTTTGCAAAATTGAAGATTTCCACAATATTTCTCATTGGGTGAAAACAAAATTTAACAAAAACATACACAACGACACATATTGTAACAGAACACCTTGATCTCAAAGACATGCATTCTCACCTCTCCATAAATCTTAAAAGTGCATGTTTGTTCTTCCAGTTCAATGGCGGTGACACCCTCCAGTCTGCGGGCCTGCATGATGTTGGCCCCGTGCGATCCGATAGCCAGCCCCATCAGGTCCTCCCGCACTGCGAACTCCTCCAGGCATTGCCGCTGCATGGCTTTAGTGTTCTGAGAAAGATATAGATTCAATATTGTATTCTTAGACTCGATTTACTTTTCATCAACATGCATGTAACTATATCTGTTTTCTTCCTACAGATTGACAACTATGTGTTAGTTAGTATGAACATCTATGATTATTGCACTGAATAAAGTCACACATTTTGGACATTTCCACGACTTTGCTCCTGACCACTCTCCAACCAAGGTGGGTGCTGGGTTGGGAGTAGCCTAAAATTCAACCTATATTGAAGCCTCAGTTCGCTCCTTTGATCGCATCCTAGCACAATATGACTTTCCCGACTTTGATTTTTCAAAATCCATAGTCCACTGGTGCAGACAAATTTTTAATACTAGTAGGCAACCTTGCCGACCAACTCCCAACCAGAATAGTGGGAGGCCATTGTCGGCTACGTGTGACAGGGGCTTAAGGTAGCAGTAGGAGTATCCAAACGTTGGCAGGTTAGTAAAGTATTTGCTTTTCTTTTATACATGGTCCCAGTCCTCAGGTTTGCAGCTAAGCTGTCTGTTGTACTTGACGGGACACTGTGTTACACAATGAACTGTGACTGTGAACACAGTTTGCTTTGTTATTTCAATTCAGTCACCCTTGGAAATTAAACTCTAACAGATTTGATTACATGTTGCAGTCACTTGCCTTGAAAGAGAAGGATTTATGCTGCCAATGCATTGTGAAAATGCAGCCTGACTGAGAGTAAGAATCTAGTGTGACGTGTATCACCTGACAAATGCTAAAGTAAAAAAGTATAAAACAGGATATAGTTTCTAAACTCACCTCGAGTTGTTGTTGTGCCTCCTTTTTCCTTGCCTCCAGCATGAGCTTTGTTCGTAGACTACGGAAGTGCATGTCGCTCAAAATCTGCGCTCTCTTTACCGCCGCCTCGTCGCTGGAGAATACTACGAGTGCGTTCAGATCCGTGTTGTAGCTGACGGACGCTGCTTTCAACTTCAAGGCCCTCTTGAACTCATGGTGATTACTTTCTACTCGACAACTGTGGGGAATATCACAAAAGAGAAGATTAGATTTAGAAGCTATTTCAATTGGATAAATAGACTGAATTGAATTCTTACCATGATGTTAAGGTTTAAGTTACCAATGTTTAAGTCATCTTGTTCATGGCGGTTTTACTCTAGCGATGACCTCTCCACTACAAATTCATGATACCAGGAATATACTGTACTACAGTACTGTACTTCCCTGATAAAATAAATAGGTTTACAAAAACTCACCATTCCCTGAGGTCTTCAGGCACATCTATCGTACACTTGTGGAAGGAGTTCTTGGTCAATGGAGGGCTGGAAGAAAATGACAGCAGCATATTTACAAACTACTGTAGATCCTAAATTATTCACCATATTCACACATACTATGTGCACTAAAATGTGTCTACAAAGTTCTGCATTGATAAACGTCTCCTGCCAACAGTATATTACAAGAACGAAACTTTTCTATATGCTGCAACTACGTGGCTGTTTATGAATTGTAGGGTTCATATTCAGACTTTATGATATAATAATTATGCAAGTCTTCATTAAAGTTTCAAAATATGTAAGGGTCTGAAAACTCACTTTTTGTTTGCGGGGCGGATTTTTCCTGTGTCTATAATGTCCTTAAAGGTTGCCTCCAGGTCGAGATATTCCACAACGCAAAAGGCTCCCTTGCACCTTTTTACCCTGCAAGGCCACCAGCCACACGGCTCATCATTTGTTTCTGCCAAAGCCTGTGGAAACACGAAGTAGAGCCACACATCAGAACATTACATATTGAACAAATCATAATACTGAGAATTAGGAAAACATTGCGAATCTCAGCGATTAATCTTAAAAAATCAGGTACTGTTTACATCAAAAACAGTAGCAGAAATAAACGAGGCGAAGCAAAAAAAAGTAAACGTTTTTGTAGTCATATATCCATATACTGTACTTGTATCCCAATCTATAACATGAATATTGCTTTTGAAATTCACAAAGCCCTGTGTTTCAGGTGTTTCAACATTTTACATTCGACTATGATTAGCATATTAGCATGATAGTTCATCTGCGATGGTAATTAACAAAGTAACAGAGCTAAAACATTGTTCCAACATGTAAAGTTAGTGCATTGAATTTGTTGGTGTTGGAACAAAGTTTTAGATCTGTAAAATTATCACCTTTATCAATTACCTTTGGTTCTTTTGAAGTATCATTTTGACACCATATCTGCATTGGTTACAGGCAGCAGGAATAAGGTTCATATTCATACATGACAATATTGTTTATCTACATTACAAATTACTGAAGCAACTTAGTTATTAGTGCTTTTCTCCTAGCATTTAGTATTATTGCAAACTGTTTTTTGCCATGTTTGACATAGACTCGGTTTCTAGAGTTGTTTCCAAAAAGAATGCTATATTAGAAGACCTGCTATACTTTGGACCCTGTTGGTCAATTGCAAATGTTAAGCAATGAATAATGCTGGTAACTTTCCCTCTAAACAGGAGGGGCAGTATCTGATTGGCTGGCGAATGGCCAGTGCCAATGCAGGGAGAAGCATGAATGTCAGACCGATATGGTAGGGCCTTTGATCGACAAGTACAAGCGGTAGGCCTGGCATAAGAGGATAAGTGTATGATGAGAGGAGCCCATCTCCATTTCTATTACCCTTGGGCCACACAATTGTGCAAGCACTACAGCAGGGGTAGTAGTGTATGTTTAAGAGCCATACTCTTTCCCATGTTTATGTGCTAAACACTAACTAAGCAGAGAAGCCGGTTTACACCATTTTTAAAGTGGGCTTTAAACATGGTGCCCTTGAAGTTGAAAACCTGAAGTGAAGAACGTTATTTGCAGAGCGAAGGATCATCACTTTGCACATACATGTACCTCCACTTCATCTCCCTCCTGAGGTTCGTAATCGTCTACGGGGGTCGGAGGAAGTCGCACGTCGTTGAACGGAACTTTGCGCTCCGGCTGCCAGCTGAAAATAGATGGAAGAAAGAAGAAGATGGATTATTATTCTTTGTGGTCAAGTTGTTGGGTCTTGCCTTGGTTATTCAAATTTACAAATTTCTAGCAACATTAGTCAATCATTATTACATTTATCGTAAATCTTTCCATGTTCACAGTGGGTTATATTTTCGCCCCACGAAAATGAATGAATGTACAGTACACAGCACAATAAGCAAATACATCTGTACTTTCCAAAATCCACTGATGGATACATGTACATGTATATCCTGCCACATGAGGCAAGCAAGTTTTTACATAAATTGTAATTGGACTAATAGGTGGTATTGAATCTGTGCCAGGTGTTTGGTATGACATTCTTTCCCTGCAGCCAAGCATTAAACAACATGAAACAACAATATTGCATGTGATGACCACATGTTCACTGTCTATAGTCTGTGACATCATATTTATAGCAATAAATGGTGATTCTATGTAAAACATTTTTTACTTATTTCTTAGCAGGCTTAGATTTCAAAATCTAAGAAAGAAGTAGTGGAATCTTGTTCATCCTATACATTTGTGATTTGTCTGGATTTGGAAAGGTTGGGATATATGATTGCTAATCAGACCCCTGGAGGAAGATTGGAATTCATACAGGCTCCGAAGCCAAGGATATGCATTCTATATTTGAATCAAAGGGTCAGTCCTTGTCTGTTAAGTGATATTTCATGACTGCATAGCTTATAGGACAGGCCTAGACTGGCTTTGAATAGTCTGAGAATTTGTACTGAATACCTGTCCTGTATTTGTAGGGTGAGGAATTCAAGAATTGAATCACATGAATATCAGCTGTCAATAGATGGGGGGATAAATACATGCCCACTTATCTATTTTAAGGATATTTTCTTGACTTTTCTGGATGCTGTTTGATTGTGGTCAATCTACAGATTATATTCCTGAGTTACATGTACATACAAAGGGCTTAACAAACAATATGGAAACAGTGCCTGACAACCAATCTTTTCAAGTTAATACATGTTCAGTGTACATAAGAATACTTCCTGAAATTGTACCAAAATAGGTATCAGTAGTTGTCCCTGAACTACCATGAAAATAGGACTGATTCCACACTTTTACAGTAAATTTGGAAAAAATTGTTGACATAATGAAAACCATGTTTCCTTGGTTGTCTGGATCTTGACATGTGGCAAACAAAAATGGTGGTGCCAAATTTTCACTGTAGATTATAAAAGTACATTCATTTTCTATAAGCATATACAATTTGAACAAATAATGACTGAATTCAACGAGCTTCATTGCCATGTAGCATTCGTACAGACATGTGTTGTGATCATTCCCATCAAGATTTATATTTTTGATCATCATCTGAACATGCTAGAAATGGGAAACAGCCAGTGAATGCACTCCTGCGGCTAAATTAAGCCAGAGGCTTTACATTCACTTCCCCATTTTGGCCCCACTCATTGAAAGTGGTAAAGACATTATCTTATAGATGCTTGTGTGGCAACGTCAATACCGGGCAACGATAGAAAGTCACTGACCTTCCTTCTTCCGGTTATTTAGGGAAAAGGTAGGTAGTGTACATTTCGAAATGTTGGCAACAGTTTTATTTTCGCGGTGACCTCTCAACCGCAAAATCATGACACTGCAAACATGCAATTCTAATTTATCACAATTATAGATTATACTAGTGCAGAAATGTTTAACCACAAACTGAAAACACCACGAAAACCACCTTTGCCCCCCGAAACATGAAATTAAGTCCCCCACCAAAAAATAAATGGATTTACAACTAACTTATATATTACACATGTACACACAAATGTAGTGTAATTTGCTTAATTCAAATGAATTGTCAGAAAATGTATGAATGGATTTTTTTCAACTGACACAAATGGATATCTGTGGAAGTTTTAAATCCTACAGATTTATACAAAAAAATATGACTGGCATGCAGAATATTGCAATATAATGCATATCATTTTTTATATTTTAACCAAAAAGTGTTTCATTTTGTCCTGATTAAAATCTGTGTCTAGGGAACTGGAAACTTTGGTGTAAATTCCAATATCCGCTAGGCATTATTCTTGTTTTGCTCTTTATGAAAACTACAGTTGGTTAGCAACTGCATTATACATGTAATAAAAAGGTTATGATGACCCTTTTAGCTTTATCAACATGCAACTACAGGTATATTTATGTAAGTTAAGGTACTTATACTTACTCATTCTCAAAAGCTACTGTCACCTCCTCCTCATGGATGTCTCTTATAAAAGCCTGAAAAAAAACAAGAGCAGGTTATTGATTTGTATTTGTAAGTTATAAGTAAGCATACCAATCTTGTATGCAAGTTATGAGTGAAAGCTGCTTTATTAACTTCGAGTGATTTAGTTTGCATATGTAAATGTATCTATCTATCTGTTAAGATTTATCACATATTTGTGGCAGGATTGACAGAACAGGTGCCTATCATCTTTTCAACATGTCAACCAAGTGACTAGACCAAAGTTTGATCCACTTGCATCGGGAAGGACCCCTACTCTTTTTCAATGAGCCAGTAACATTTAGCTTGTACTCAACAACCCCGACCACTAGGCAATCTTGCAACATTGCAGTAAAAGAAACAAGGCCAGTCAGCAAGTGCTAGACTAATTCTAATGCCATTTCATATACTTTAACCTTCCAATTGATGTGCAAATGGAATACTGGTATTCAAGGACAGCTTGTGATGACAGTAATATTGGGCAACAGATTCTTTGCCTTAATGTACCAAAAAGCCATTTCATTACAGATTTACAAAGTTTACAAAAGGAAGAACAGATAGTATTTCAGATGCATTTTTAAGACAGCTACATCAAATACATTTGTATTCTGAAATAAAATGTTTGAAAAGATAACTGCTGATGTGATTTGGTGACCTAGCTATCCAATTATGTGTACGTAATCCAATATGAATGGATTCTACAATGTATGTGTTTTGCTTTGTGGCACTTGGTGAGAAATTAAGAATGACCATGGATGTTACTTGTGGAGAGCAGTGATCATGACAATGGCCTGATTTATACACAAGTTTCCTGAGTCAACTCGGGCGGTGTGTCAGGGGTTTTGGCCCTATGGTTCTTGTTCAGGCTCTCTTGTTCAGTCCTGAGTCGACTCCATGTCAACTCAAAAACGTGTGTGTAATTTGGGCCATAGTGGTAGTACTGGTAGTACATGTAGATTTCAGCTGCAACCTGGCCACATATTGCCATCAACAGCTGGTGAATCAATGATTCTGTATTGTCAGCCTGTCGCATCTCTCCAAACAAACATGTACTAGCACTGTCTTCAGTGCACATAATCATCGACTACATTGCATAAATCTACTCTGGCAGTGGCATTTGCTCTAGGGCAATCAGTCAGTTGCAATCAATGGTCTCCGATAAAGCATTCCTTTACAAACACACACAGACGTACGTGACGTCATGGGGTCCCATGTTGCAAAACTAAAGCAGCCCTAAACAATATTAATGTCACAAGACGATTTTGCGTCATGACTTGTGGTGTCCATCTGTTTCGCTGCTATTCATTGATTAAGTCGTTGTGAAAAATCTCTACCCACTATTTTTGCTTCCATATGCAATATTCAAGAATGTTCACCCCTTCATGTGAAGGCTGGAAAAACACACTCGGACCTCCTAATGATGAATATGACGAGAATAACAGCTGAAGCATTTTACGCAACAATTAAATTATAGGTTGCATAAGATGGTAAATATAGCAGGGTAAAGGCAACATACTACATTGTAGTATGTTTTGTCCTTTTCATGAAGATTCATTTCTATAGACAATTCAGTTTCAGTTCATCTACGTACCTGGAAAATTCATACGTTTCAAACGTTTGACATGAATTCTTCGATCTGTAGCCAACTAAACAAAGTGCTTCTGGGCACATAAATCAGGAAAACAAAAATTCTGTCTGTCTCAGTGTCTACCGTACTCTACGTTTCTGTAATGTTTTTTGTCCTACATTAACATCGAACTTGAAAAGATACAAAAGCCTAAGATCAATTATCGACCAAACTACAATATAATCTAATAAACTAAAAAAAACACCACTGTCCTCACATGACCAAGGATATGACCTGTCATTAGAATATTTTTATCATGGCAATGAACTTGATAATCATCAAGTTTACAGAACAAAGTACACATATATCGTGCAGCATTTAGCACAAGTTAAATGGAAAAAAACTAAGTACATTGTGAATTTATATATTTTCCAAGAGAAAGGTATAATAATTATCGTTATGTTATTCATGAAAAATGTACACATAGCTACAATCTACAGTGTGACAAATGATATTATGGACTATATTTTGGGACAGTGCTTGGTATGTGCTATGAACAGCATATTTGGTACCTGTCCAAATACTGGGCCAAAACATTAAAAGATGATTATCATGTAAAGAGAAAAACCTTGAACTTACACATGACCTCAGCAAAAAATCGGTGTGATATTCTGCTTATCATTTTAACGTTACATGTACATACCAAGTGACTACAACTGAATGCGAGAAAGGGTTATTCTATGTGATTGCACTTTATGTAATTAGTCTGAATGAAATTTTGACCACTATTAGTGTTACACAACATCCACGGCATGTTATATAGTACAACACATGAAATTCAAAACTCCAAAGCAATGCCTCTTTATAAATGGTATCTTAAATGACTTTTCCATCCCGTGCCAAATTATATCTCAAAAGGGCATGGCTACGTGGTGACACACCCTACTGATGACTGTAGCTGACAACATTTAGCCATGAATAACCTTTTTAAACGTTTAGATCTTGTGGCTTGGGTCTTACACTCTACTAGGGTTTCCAAGCAAGTATTTTTAGATTCGGTTATATTTGGTCACACACCAGTCGCTGTCAGTCTCCTAGTACATGATGGTGATGATGTTCACAGTTATGCAAGGATGTGCTTTCAAAATTCCAAAATCTGAACACAAAATATTATTACCCTTTAAACCTAGAAGAAGTTACAGAAAATGTCACTGACTTTAAGGAATTTACTATGAAGATAGAGAATAAAATCAGAATCAGGAACGGTTGTCATGCCCTGCTATCCCCAGTGAACGTCTGGCGCCCTCGCCCCATCCCCCTTGAAAACATCAACAAAACTACTTAAACCGGGGACTGACTCGGTCAGATTTTGGAATAAACATTGTCTAGACGTGATGTATCACGTTATCTGAGTAAAATAGTCGGTGGAAATGGGAAGAAATGGGTAGTTTTTACCGTGTAAAACGCGCCGTTCTGACCGCACACCTCCACAGTAAGATCCTCCATCTTGGACTCGCGGGGAATCCTGGGTTGGGTGCGGAGATGTCGTCTGACTCCCTCGGGGATTTCCAAATTTCGGGAAGATAAATCTGAAACAACTCGCTTCTTAAACCTCTCAGTCTCCTCAAATTTGGACCAAATCTCAAGAAATAGAATAGTAAGACTTCTATCCTAGCGTCCAAAAATGCGAGTGTCGCGAAAACCCTGCAATCACGAAAAATCTCGACTTGTTTCGGATGAAAATATTGAAAGTCTCGTGAAATCTCGCAGTGAGGTCACCTGCTACAATATATTTTTTAAAGATATATAATCATTTTTGTCAAAATCACAATATGAAAATTGACATATGATCAGAAAAAATTCGATCTATTTTATCAGTTGCTATGAAAACGTTTTGGTGCATATTTTTTCCGATTTTTAGTGAAGTCTCGTTTGCCTTGGAGTGCGAGACTTCAAAACCAAATATGGCTGCCGGGGATGGAAGATTGGCCAATCTTGTCAACACTTTGGGTCGAAATAACCGCTTTTCTCTCCAATTCTAACTATCTGTGAACACTCAGAAGTCGCTGGTAGATAATAAAACCTGTAAGGATCCAAGATGTCGTCAGAAAGCGATGATGAGGAGTTCTACGACGCGAAAGAAAACGTTTCCCTGACGCAAAGTCCAGCACAGAGGTAAACGTCATCCGAACACTTGGGTGGGCAGGGCCGGTTTGACTTTGTCCTCTACCAAATTTATCAGATTGTTTTCCGTGTTGTTTCCGTTCAGACAGCATCTCAGCTGTCCGGCACAATTTGACGTTCTAAGTGTAGTAAGTCTAAGAACTGAAGTGATTGGTTTAAAGAAGTGTTTTGCGTTTGTTGTGTTGTTTACATATTTGGTATACGGTATATGTTATGTTGGCAAACCTTGCGTTGCTGTCGGGAGGGGGGTGATTTGCATGAACCGTTATAACTGAGGTGTGGAAGTCAGTCTCGGGTTTCCGTTACAGCACTGGTACCGCATACAGAAGTAGATATCTTTGGTCAAGTCTTAAAGAAACACAATTTACATGAAGCCAGGAATCCTGTTTTAAGAGAAATACAATCTTACAATAATTTGCAAGCAAATGAACTCAGTTGCATCATAAAAGGTAAAACAGATTAAGATAACAATGCAATGCTTTGGATGACAGTAAAATGTATAGAAATGTAAGGAATGTCATATCATTGACATGTAATGAAGCAAACAAATCAGCAATTCCAACTGTATTTTCAGTCATGTCATGATCCATATGGTTCATTCAATTCTAGCCATCCACACACCTCAAGCTTGTACATGTGTACATGTATAAAAGAATGTAAATTATAGGCACATAAGTTAACATGTCCCTTGTATTGTTAACAGGAATCAACAGAAAGTGGATGGAGCTCAAAAGCCGGAAGTTCCTCAGCTGTCAAAGAAACAGGAAGAACAGAATGAAATTGCCAGAAAAGAACGAGACAGGAAAGCTAAGGAAGAAGAGGAGAGAAAGAGAAAAGAAGAAGAAGAAAGAAAGAAGAAAGAACAGGAGGTATGAATGTGAAAAGTATTTTTGGGAACAAGTGTAGTACAAAGGATACTGGTGTGTACATGTACATGTACTGTAATTCTTGAAATATTTGCAATGGCTTTATGTTCATGGTTCTCTAAACGTTCACTGCAAACTAAGAACACTCCATTTTCTCCTAACCGCAAAATTAAATCACTAAAAATTTAAAGGCATCTATAAAAGTAAAAAGGTTGAAGTGACTGTTGTTTAACTTACTTAATCTATCTCATCTGTGTCCGGACTATTTTATAATGTTAACTGTACTAAGGGTGCTAGAATTAAACCAGCTATTTAACACAGCATTGTTCTCCTTTAATTCGCATAGGAACTGGAAAAGCAGTTGGAGGAAAATGAAAGGAGAAGAAAACGTCTGCTTGCCATGAGAAGACAGATGGAAGAAGAAGAAGAGCACGCGGGAGACAGTCCCCAACCGGACGAAACCGGTTCTGAAGAGGTCCCCATTGATGCTAACCCAGTTCAAACCAGCGAGGAACCTCCTGAAGCTACTGTGGACCCAGAAACACAACCTGATCCTGTTGAGAAGGATACAAGTGAAGAATGTGTTCCAAGCCCGACACCAAGCCCAACCCCAAGTCCAACCCCAGAAGCAGGGGACGGCTTCAAATCAACAAAAGACATCTCTGAAATGCAAGCAGATTCTGAAGTAGAAACCATCCTAGAGCAAAAAGTTGAAAAAGAGAAAGAAAAGGCGCAGGAGATACTTGAGTCAACCGACAAGAAAGAAGAAACTGTTGACGATGAACCCAAAACAATGACTGTAGAACCAGATATAGTTGCTAGTACTAAACCTGACATTGTAGCAGTGAGTAAGGAGAGACCTGGTAGTCTTAAGGTGCCTCCGCCACGCCCCCCTCCACCTGTGGCCCCGCCCAGAAGACAGAAGAAGAAATCAGCAAATGAAACCCCAGAAAATGAAGTATGTTAATATGATAATAATTAACATTGTGCATCTAGTTTTGGTTTAAACCTCTTTATGTTTGTTTGTCATTTGGTGTTTGTGTTAAGCCTATAGCTCTTTTAAATATGTATTGTGTTCCTATGGGTTTGTTTTTATACCCGAAATAAAGAAAGAAAGATTAAAGATAAGCCTAGCAGTGTCCCAGATCCCATGCAATCAGCCTGGCTGGTGAATCGTTTGTTTTTATCAATAATCAGTGGCAAAGTCGACTGTCAATAACTAGACATCTTTTAACCATTCACCAGCACACATGTACTTGTCTTAAGTTACAGTGTGTGTTTAAGCATTTACAGGAGTTGTTGTCTCGTACATTGACTTTGTAGTTACAATAGAATCATCATGGTTTCTGTTGGATGTTTGGCCAATGTTGCACCAACATTTTGTCCCTTGCAAATGATGTATACTTTCCTGTTGTTCTAATGTAGTCTTGCTATGTATATTTGTAAGTTAGGCTACGAAAGGTTATCTTTCATGTAAAGTGTATGTTTTTGAATATATCAAATGTAGACATATAACAATAATGATCTTAGTATTTCTTAGATTTTCTATTAATCACTTTTTCTTGCAGGCCCAAGAAACTCCTACCCCGTCTTCCCTAGTTGAAGGAGGGAAGGAAGAACCCAAGGGTCTCCTTACCCCAACATCTGAGGCTATTGAGAGTCTGACTAAGGAGTTAGAGCGGTCACTGGACATGAAGGGGGCAACCAGTGGCTCAACCTTGGTCAAGATTCAGGTAAAACTATGTTAAAAACCCTTATCTCTTGGGATGTGTTCTACACACATAACATCGGGCACCGGTACAGGGTAAATATAGGCGGACTAATGTTAAAAAAAATAATTTTTCAACGTTTTAATATGAAAACTACTGGAAAATAATGGTTTCAAGATCTTGTGGTGCTTTCCTTTAAGGTACAGGTACCTGTATATAAACAGAAATTGTTATAACACTTGTCACAGTTTGACAAAGTAACCTGTGGTCTTCAATGATAACAGAAACATCAACAAACAGAAAGTTTATTTAGACTCCTGGCCAGGTATCTCATGCAGGGAATATTCCCCATATGGTTTTTATTCACTGATTTTGAATCTTCTAACTTTGCTTCTGTGTGCTCTAGCATGATGATGAGTCCACTAAGGCAGAGCCCACCCCTCCGACTTCACCTGCGGACAACAAGGCAGAGACAAGTTTCAAACCTGCGGAGGCAGCTACTGCTAGCGCTGCTGCTAGGGAAAAAGAGAGCCCCGCTTTGCCCCGTCTCAGGTCCGCTTCAGGACGACCACTCACAGATGAGGTAAAGGGAGAGAAGAGTTTGGAAGAGTTTTTTTGTGCTAATCCTATGATGAACAAGGTTGTCCAAAGTTTTGCAACATAAAACGTAATAGGGCCATTGTTGTGCATCTGCTAATGTCTAAAACAAATTTCAAGTCTTCTAAATGTTTAAGTGGCAGCAAAAAGCTGCCATGCATCCCTTTTAAATTCTCATGCTACTTGGAGAAAAAGAATGTGGTTGTCTTATATTATATTTTTGTTCTCCTCCTTTGTTATAGGAAATCTTGGAGCAGGTCATGATTAAGAACTTGGATACGGGAGAGCTGGTTCCATTGAGTCAAGCAGAGGACAAGCTGCCAAAATGTATGAACCCCCTGTCCTTACACATCATCAGGAGGACCAAGGAATATGTCAGGTACGTACAGTTAAAGATGACTTTTAAAAAAGATGAAGCAGTCATCCACATTTGACTTACAATACACAAGATTAAGTAACACTAACAAAGTTAGATGTAGAAAGGTCACTTAGATGTGTCAGGTACAACCAGCTGCTACCAGTACCATGCCACATGCCTGCGAAGCTGGTGTGTTAACACCAAAGGGCGGTCATACCGGCTATTTAGATACAGATCAAGAATTGAGGTGAAGCTTGATGCCTTTTCAAGTACATGTAGTTGATAGCGCAGTTTGGCTTTGTTACAGCTTGCATTTTCAGCCAAGCACACTGGGCCACCTCAATAAGTGTGTTGGGTTCTTTTACGTGCAGAAGTTTGACACCTGAGGCTTATGCCTGAAGCTCCCCCATTATTAATGTCAGTCAGAAAAAAAAAAGAAATATATAGCTCCGGCTTATAATGGTTTGATGACTACTCAGAAAAAGTCAATAGACCTTGTTATTTCTATCTTACATCTACATTCCTATTGTGGCTATAATTTTGTGTGTGTTTGTGCAGTAATAACAGCCTGAACAAGGATGACTCAGACACAGAGAGTGTGGAGGGGCAGTCTGACCGGGGGAAGACCATGCACCAAGCTGAGGAGAAGTTAAAGAAGGGAACGTAAGTCATCACATGCAACCTTAGGGAAAAATTCAACTAAGTTCAAACAGAAAATGTTGAGAAACTTGGATCTGATCAATCATTTCTCCTTTGTGGCTTTATCCATTGTATAGTATATAGTATTAGTGGAAAGCTTGTGTATTAAACTTTACAATCATACTTCCCATGATGATGATCCTACATTCAAAGGTTGAACACCAGAACTGACTACGCAAGTGAGTCACAAAACAAAAGTGCTCATATTCACAGTAAAGAGCCAGGCAAATAATCCCAGCAACTTTCACTACTTTCAAGACCGAAGTCACTGACTTTGTGTATGTTCTTCTCAGGAAACAACTAAAGAAGCTGTTTGGGAAAGCGGTGGAGAAGTCAGTCAGTAAGATCAAGGAGATCAAAGACGAGGTGTTTGCTGGAGAAGACAGCTCTTCCAGTGATGATGAGACAGACACCAGAACCATCAAGGTAAGAATAATTCATGTTGAGAAATAAATTGTTCTCCAACTCACATGAACTTTCATGCTAAGAAAAAGTCATGTAACATCCAAGACTAGGACACTTGTTGTTGGTATTATTATAGAGTAAGTTTCACTCACTTACCATGTTATTGAAGCTTGCAGGAGCTGGCTGCCACTCTGGTGTCTCCATTTACATTTCAATGGATTGTCCCTCAAGAGCACACAGTAATTTTGTTTTTTTCCGGAGGTTTTCAAATATTCTTCTGGTATTCTCTTCTCTGGACTAAAAGCTTGAGCTATGATTTGCCAAGATGCAAATTAAATAGGGATACCAAATTGGCAGCAGAAACAAAGATGCATCCAAGCATTCCAGTGCTATAAAGTTGTGAAGTAGATATCTTATTATTTCTCCTTGTTCCTTTTACCACTACATCACTGGGTACCCAAAGCAAATATCTCCTGTTTTCAGATCAAGTCTTCCTCCAGTAACAAGGGTCCATACGAGTTTGACCAGCTAAGACTGGTACAGGATCTGAGTGGTGAACACACGGTAAGTATTTTATTCTGCAGAACCAGTCTTGGCTTACAGAATCAACTCATATCTAGAGAGGAGTTTTGTATATGAGCATTTTGCTAGTAGTATACTATAGTAGTAGTATCCAATACATATTTGATTTATTTTGTAATAGTAGTAGTAGTAGTAGTAGTATCCAATAGATAATTCCTTCCAAAAAGGAAAAATCATAGCATTTTGTGCTCTTAAACCTCTAAAAGTGTGAATGATTTGTAGACATATTATTGTGTATATTCAAACCTAACTTGTATGCTACATTGCAGGGTGCTGTGTGGACTATGAAGTTTTCCTGTTGTGGAAGGTTGTTGGTAAGTTTCTTCATTTCTTATTTATGTTATTTTGCATCAGTTCTCTTTGAAATGTCAGCAAAGTAACATAATTGTTTTGTTCATGATGCTTGTTTCTTGTGCTTGTACCACACAAACTTTAATCTATCCATCTACTTTATACAGGCTACTGCAGGGCAGGACAATATCTTGGTAAGTGTGAACACCAAACTTTTTATTCAAGATGAATAGAAAGCATCGTTCATAATCAGTGCATGAGAAGATTTATGGTTTTTCTACAAGATTAAGAATGTAACAATCCAGGAAAGTTTTGTTGCAAAAATACACGTCACCAAAATGTTAGACATAGTATATAAAAATTGGCAAGACTTGGAGTTCCATTGCCTACAAATTTTGTTACTAATTTTTAAGATGGTTAAGACTGTATGCTGACATTCTGTTTCAACCTCCCTACAGAGAGTGTGGGTACTGAAGAGTGCGTACGGCTACTTTGACGAGATGAGGCACAAGTACGCCATGGAAGGTACGGAAATATTGCTTGTCTTCTGGAACATACTGTGAATACATTTAGGTTTGTGAGAAATCAATTTTGCCTTAGGAGGAAAAAGAAAGCGTTCCCAGTGTTTCAAGCTTACAGTTGAAACAACCAAGATAGTGATAAAAAGGGAAGACGTGTGTTTGCGTTGTTATGAACCGCCAATATTAGTCCACCTCGGGTATTTCACAATTTACAGTAAACTATTAAGATGTCTCTGAAGGTAGTAATGCTGAAAATGAATGGCAGACAATGTCTGTTCATTGCTGATACAATCGGTCAGAATGATCAAAGAAGGATACATGTAATGATGTACATGTTTATATGTACTTGTAGGACTTCTGTTTCTCTGAACATTGGAGGCATAATCTATTATGATATGATAATTGTTACATATATGTATGTTACACATTTCATAGCTGTCTCTTCCTAAATTCCAGCCAGGGCATCCCCCTCCCCTTCCCAAGAAAGTGTCAACTCCCAGAACTCTCAGAACTCAGAAGCTGGCAGCACAACAGAGGTTAGTACATCTAGTTCAGGATGTTTCACATTGTCTGAAGTAGATAACACTGCAGTAGAAATGTAGTGCAAAATCTCAGTGTGGAATATATTCATTAACAGTGTTTATGGTGGTTCATTTAATATCCATGTTTATCAGTTTGGTAGGTATAGCAAAATATGTTTTACTTCTTTTATCTCAATGTCTGTTATTTTACATAGGTTTTATGTTTGTATTCTGTCTGTGTTTCTCTCTTTGTGTGTGTGTGTATGTGTGTGTTTGTTTGTCTGCCTATTCCCCAATGTGTTAGAAGAAACCACTCAATGTGACCCCCAGAAGTAGTCCCTTTGTAAAGAGATGTCTTCAGAAGTTTAGGCCCAGGGTAGGTTCGCAAGAAAGTTCTAAGAAGGTACCTTTCCATGTAGCTGTCCTTTGCAACAGTCCTTTGCTATATGTGTTATTTGTGACCGATATACATTGTGCAAGGCTTTTCTAACGTGCCTCTGTCTTTCTTTGTGTACTGTCTGGTCTTTTTCACCAAGCCCTTTTCTTGGTTGCTGCTATACGTGACGTATATCGTATGAAAACACCAGCTTTGCTTGCAGTTGATATATGTAAAACATTTGCACAGAATATGACTTTCCCAGCTTCGATATGTCAAAATTCCTAGTCGGCTGGCACAAACGACTTTCAAAAAGACTAGTAGGCAACCTCAACAACCAACTCCCAACCACAGATGACCTTGCTCATGACTAACTCCAAACCATCAGTACATGTAGGTCTGGAGAAAGTCAGAAAGCCATGGCCGACTATGTGTGACGGGGGCTTTACTCCCAACCATGGTCTGCAGAAGGTTAGGAGGGCCATGGTTGGTTATGACAGGGGCTTGATTTAGGATATACCATACTAAGCACATGTTGTAAAACTGCATGTATGTTATACCTTTCCAGTCCCCAGCCCACAGCCAGACCGGATCAGGTACTCCATCAGAAGAACCCGTGGAACATGAGGGACCATTCCGACAGATTCCCTTCTGCTCCTACCGCGGCCACACTGCCGATGTTCTGGACCTGTCCTGGTCTAAGGTAAACTGGAACTTTGTATAAGTCAGTGTCTGTTTACTACAGAGAGACTGGCAGTGTCCCAAGGAATACAGCAATTCTTAATTGAAACGTCAGAAGAAAAAAAGTCTCATATGTAACTATGTGGAAAAGTACATGTATGTTGACAAAAAAAACAAAGTCCTCTGCAAATTTACTCACTACTGCCATTCAAAATTGCCAAAATTCAGTCCTGCCAACCAAAAAATTCGGTCCTGCCAACCAAAAGCGTTTAAATCATTGTGACTGATGAAACTGAGAGAGTAACGGCTTGACTGTCACAGTCATGGATAAAAGGCAGCAGATGCTGTCTGAAACATTTAACTTGGTTAGAGACCTTATCTACTTGTGTAGTGGTTTGAATGAACTTTGATTTATTTTCTAAAAATGTGTTATGTACCAGTACCTGGATGTCTAACCTGCATTGATGTTGGCAAGTACATGTATATATGTCTCTTTGTTGTATGCAAATAACTTTGTTAACCACTTCATTTTACCATTTTGTTGCAGAACTATTTCATCCTGTCTTCCTCCATGGACAAGACGGTGCGTCTGTGGCACATCTCTAGGAGGGAGTGCCTCTGCTGCTTCCAACACATCGACTTTGTCACAGCCATAGCTTTCCACCCACGGGTTAGTCTGTTTGTATTATTTACCTATCTTAGTATCTATGTCTGTTTTATTTAGCTTTGGTGGCTCGCTTACTTTTTACTCACTTTCCATATCAATGCAGCAGGCAGGTACTGACGGCCATGTTGGTGTCCCTACTTGCATTACACTGGATTGTAGCATTTTGTGTTTCATTAGCAAGACTTAGTTTTTAAGCATTCTTCGCTATTAGCTACAGACATTTAATATTGATTACTTCAGAAGGTCTTTACCCTTTGGCCTGCTAAGGTTTGATGATAGTTACAGGGTGAGGCAGCAGGGAGAAGGATAAAAGTTTACAAATGCTTGACCTACTATTCACACATTTCAATGTGTGAGTAAATAGGGAAACCAACATGGCGACGAACACACAAATGACATCACATGAAAACCTTCTATTCTCTTTCTCTCCTCCAGGATGACCGATATTTCCTGAGCGGGTCTTTGGATGGGAAGTTACGTCTGTGGAACATTCCAGACAAGAAGGTGGCCCTGTGGAACGAGCTGGACGGGGACATCAAGCTCATCACCGCGGCAAACTTCTGCGAAAACGGCAGATTTGCCGTGGTGGGGACGTACGATGGGAGATGTATATTCTTTGACACTGAGGTATGTGTACATGACATTGTGTATGTATGATACTCAACTGTTTTGTTTTGCTTGTTTGTTTATTTCGCAGAACAAGTAAACTGCCTTGGGGCATAAAACTCCAGTTTTGTACAGTAAGTACAAGCTAGCTGTGTAAGACCAGACTGTAAGGTTTGATCCACTGACACCAGAATGGTCCCCTACTCTTTTCAATAAGTATGGTGGGTTCTTTCAGGTGCTCAAGGTGTGGCTATCCTCCAACACGTTCTTTCCATGAGGAAGTCCCTAACCAAAGCTAGATACTTATTTTCACCTGAGTTAAGTGAGGAAATAGGTGCAATGTGTGACTTTTCCTAGGGCACAACATTTGGGCCTGCTAGGAAGTCAACTAACCTAACCACAAGACCACATCTTGCCAACTTTTTATTAGATCCGTACTCCCTTTAATTCTGGGAGTAGTTGCATATGATGAATAAATATGTTTTTGTAGGAGGATGACAATTGAAAGATAACATTGGTTGATTCAAACATGTCAAACCACTTTCCTATTCCAGCATCTGAAGTACTTCACCCAGATCCATGTACGCTCCACCAGGGGAAAGAATTCCAAGGGCAGAAAGATCACTGGGATCGAACAGCTACCAGGGGAACATAAGGTACATATTATACTAATGTTTTCATCTCTTTTCTATCAGTTTTAGCCGCCACTAAATTTGTATAATGCGGCCCTATGGTTTGCTCCATTTGCAACACTTGAATAGTGACAGAAATTGGACGCACCAGAAATATTATTTGAATACACATCTTCATAAAGCCATTGTTATTTGTATTGTGTAGCACTTTAAACAAATCTATCTGATACTGGGACCATGTCAAATGTATATCTTATTTGTCTTCAGATTCTGGTGACCTCCAATGACTCCAGGATGCGGCTGTACGACTTGCGAGACTTGTCTCTGTCCTGCAAGTATAAGGGTGGGACCAACACCAGCAGTCAGATCAAGGCTAGTTTGAGGTAAGGTTTTAAAAAGATCCAGGGATCTAGAAGGCAAGGGTTCTAGCCCTGCCTGCTATGACCTTGGGGTTGTATTTGGCCTTTAAGATGTTGACGTAAAGCCGTTAGCCCCTAGCCTTAGTGTCAACCTAGTTATTTCACCCAGACAGTTGGTCAGGGGAGAGTATGGGAGCTCCAGTAAACTAACCAGGATGACACTCAGGCTAGTTGGCTCCATGTACGTATATGTTGGAGCTTCAGGTATTAGCCTCAATTTTCCGCATTTTATTTAACATTTGCACCAAATTGAGGATAGGTTTCCTATTGGGCTATCTTGAATTCTATGGCTTTAAGGCTAATATGTTCAGTCAGCATATCATAGTAGGAAGCCATGAATTGTTAACTAATAATAGAGAAATTTCTCTCTACTCAGTTACAATGGGAAGTTCATCGTGTGTGGGTCAGAAGACCACTACATCTACATCTGGAAAACTTACTACGACTACAGCAAGTTCACCTCCGTCAGGAGGGACAGGAACGACTTCTGGGAGGCCTTCAGGGGTGAGTTAACCTTCACCCTGCTGCCTAACTCTGTAACCAATAGGGAATTGGGTGCCAAACGGCAACTTCAGTGTGATGAAGGTTAAAGAGATATGGACATGTTTTATTTATTGTACAATGATTTACATACTCAGGGTGAAATATTCAGGGTGTTTTTATCTTTGCAGTTTTCACGGTGCCTCTCCATCACAAAATTATGACACCAGTCCTCAAATATATGTTTCTGTGCTACAGTAAAATTCCTTTTCACTGCTATGATTCTGTGTTTAAATTAAAAGTTTAAACCCCACAAAAACAAATAAACCTACAGTATAACATGCATACATGTATGTAAAACCCTTTTTTCTTACCACAGCCCACACTGCAGTTGTCACTGCCGCCATCTTCGCATCCAACCCAACCGTCATCTTCGCTTCCATGGAGTCCCAGACCGCAGCCAATCAGGACAAGGAGGGGGCATCCAAACCAGAGCCTGGGGAGGTTCTGGTTTCCGCAGACTTTAGCGGAGCTGTCAAGGTGTTCGTGAACAGAGCTGCGAAGGCTAAGCAACAGCGGGCGTCTGAAGTACAGGCACCTCAGCCTAGCGCAGTAGCCCAGCCAAGTGAAGCTACCGCTAAACCAACTGAGCAAGACAAAACGACAAAGGAGAATGCTAGCGCTGTTCAAATAAGCAAGGCTCCACCAAAGCCCCCCAGAGCGAGTGTGAAGGGCCCTCCCTCGCGACCACCACCCCCTGTCCGACCGCCACCCCCCGCAGTGCAGAAAATGTCGTCATGAAGGAAAATGTTTTAGGCTAGCTCTAAGTTGTCATTTTTCCTATGAAGAAAATAGGCTAGCTTTATTATTGCAATGTTATAGTCCACCCTACATACATGTACGCATGTATTTGCCATTCATGCCATTGTTGGTATCTACTGGTAGAATCATTAATGTGTGATTCAAGTTACAGTGGTTTAATGTTGCTGCCCTACTCGTTTTCGTTGGGCATCTTATTTTGCCCTTTTTCCTTGAACTGTTCCCAAATAGAGTAAAAACCAATGCAAATGTTTTTGAATCTTCAGTGAAAATTTCCTTTCATGTGCCTCTGTCTATTCTATGGATTGTAAAGCTTGTGGACAGAATATTAGCCAAAGTAATGCGAGAATCTTTGAAGATTTCAGAATGCTAGCAATGGCAGTGTACATGAATGAAGCATTGACAGGTTTTGAAATCTGGTGGTTTGTGAATGAATGTATAAAGTGGGTATCTCTTGCCAAGTGATAGACCTGTAGATTTATGTAATCATATGGATGTATTTGGAGCCTTTGAAGATATGATAACAGTCATGAATGTACTGTATTGTCCAGACGTAAACATTGACAGCATTACACCCGTCATTCAAGAAAACAATGTACAGAACATGATACACAGCAAGAAAAGTGAAAATTAATGTATAAGATAATCAACATGTAAAATATTAACATGTACAACAGTGATGATTTTATATGATATGAAAGCTTTCAATGTCCCAGAGCTAGGCTTATGTATGATGTAGGTGATGCAGATACTTTTGTATATTTAACAGGGACTGTGTTATTATGAATATGAGTAGTTGAATATTGCCCTGAGTACAAGAGGCAAAGACCACACCATAGCTTTCCTTCGTTCTTGTTTGAAAGAAGGGTAATACAAGTTGGAAAACATAACAACAGAGTCTGAGGGAAAGTTTTATTATACCTCCAGTTTTAGGGACTGGATTCCATGATTGTTCCCAGAACTGTTTTTATCTTTTGTCCCATTGTTACCGAATGTCCTAAAACCAAGGAGATATATTGGTGTCTAAAGATGTTTGTATCCCACTAGAATTGCCCAATTGGTTCAGCTACATCAAGAGGTTGTGTAGTACTTTGCTGTGTTGTAGCAAGCTGTAAAGTCATGTATCTTTATGTGACATACTCTTCAAAGAAAATAACCTCAAGTTAATCGCAATGGTATCTTGAGACATGGATTTGATAACTTAATTTTACCAACAAGTTTCCTTCCATGATGAAAACAAGGTCACCATTTCTGACCAGATATAGTACTTTCAGTACTTTGTGTACCTGTTAGTCTTTCCATCATTTATGTTGAGCTTTTATGTTTTGAAAGTAATTATTGAATAGTTTGTCTACATCTAGATGTAGGAATGTGCAATGTTGGCAAAGGGACAACCTCAGAACTTAAAGTAGAAGACAGTGTTTTGAGCAGGGCTGTCTCCAGGTTTCAGTTTTTTGCCAGTCCCTTTCATTGTTTCGGAGAGGGGTTATCTATCGCAGGCCTTGGAAGGAATTAGCCTTGATTAATTGCAAAGGAAGAGGCAAGATTTGATTACATTGGAATTTGGAAGCCAATGTTGTAATTTTTGTTGTAAAATGTGTTGTTTTAAGCTTGCCAAAAAGATATTTTCATGTTATGAAATACATGTACATATTTTTCAACGGATGGGGCAAAATTTGTGTCCACCCAAGCAAATTTCTGTCCCGAGATGAAGGGACTGGTCCTAGAGACAGCCCTGGTTTTGAGATATTGTTAGAAACATGCAGACAATTAATTTTTGTTCTTCCTTATGACTTTCATATTTTCACGTAATTTGATGAAACAGTAAGCAATCCTTTGTCATTGCTTTCTCTACAGCTAAGGTTTGATTCATTGTGAAAAACTCAAGTACTAAACATTAGCCTGGGTGCCATCCTATTTCTACCGCTACCCTAAAAAAAATAGGGTAGCGGTAGAAATAGGATGGCACCCAGGCTACTAAACATGAGATACAATCAAAGAAGAAGCTCCCGATTAAATCTTCAAGTGTCGAAGTCAAGTAATAAACAATTACATATATTACTTGATTAGTTAACATTATAGGTAAATGTTTTAATGCAGAGCTGATTGACCTGAATTCAAACAACTACACTTTAACATCCAGTACATCAAATCTCAACATTTTCATTGCTGGACTATGAAATGATTCTGCAGACTTGAGTATGAAATATGTATTTTAATGACTTTCTGATATGACTCTTCTCAGTTGTTTCACATTATGTATCCATCAAGTTCTACGTTGCTGCTTTTACATAGTGTGTGAATTTAATTTCAAGTTAGAAAAATGTGTGTCTGACTTTTGTCTCCAATGATAGTTCCAGAACCCTTAAAAAAACAAGATTTTTTTTCTGTGAATGCTGTTTAATTTCTTGAGGACATGCTGCATTTTCCCAGTTTCTGTTGCAAATGAATAAAGAGAAATACTGATCTTACGGTATGTTATTTGTAAATTGCTTTTGTCTTCTTCTTATGTCAACAACCATACATAATCGTGGATCTACACATATAATCCTACTAGAATTATACACTAACTTGTGTCCAAAACAAATGTTCCATACTTCACATACAAATCTACAAATGTATATCTAACTGAAGCCTGGGCCAGCTTTCTATAACAAGGGGTGAAGAATTCTATTGTTTTGTTATCAATTGATATTATACCCTTGACATAACCTACCATAAATGAGACAGAGATGAGAGAAACAGTACATTTAGTCGAACATGTGCCTGTAGTCTATTTTTCTTCCGATCTATTGAGAAACCACAGAAGGAAACAAGATTCGAATCAAAAGCATTTACAAACATAAGCATTGAGAAACAATGACATACTTTCACACACAATGTAGTTTGTATGATAGCCTACACGCCTTTACATTTTGATGTGACAAGAACAGTAGGACTTGACAAAAAATGGCAAAACGTCCTTTCAATTGAACATGGGAATATAAAAAGAGTGTGAGGGGGAACTTAGATACATGTACAACAAGTATGTAGCACGATAATTACTGTTTAACACCATTCAGTCCTGTCCATATGTATGTACAAAGATACAACAAATCTCCATGTTTATTCTCGAGGCTGGGTAGATGGAGGTTGTTTTGCAGATGAAGCTATTTTCCCACTGCTGGATTCACCACTGCTACGAAAGGTCCTCATCATCAAACAAGTCATCAAAATCTGCAGGAAGAAAGGAAGGCAAACAATTGAAGCATCATATCAATTCAAAGCACAACTTTAGCATAAACTGATCTTAGAAAGATGCTTAAGAGAAAATTGTTGTGATTACTTTGTAGCCAAAAAAATGTGAACCAGTCTCAAACAACATATTATGGTCCAGCCTCACCATTGAAGAAGTCTGAGTGAACTGCCTTCTCATTGGCTGCCAGCTCCATCATCAGACCACCTGATCCGCCTGCCTGCCAAATTAGGGAAAAATAATTGGTTCGGTCATGTTTCATGTTTTAAACTGCTCATCTGCAATGTTTTGCAAGATCTGTTTACAAGTTAGGGGCCTTCACCTATTGTTAACCGGCTTATATACATGTAAGATACCAATCATTCATAGTATGGACAGTATTAATACTATATATAAGTAAGTATATAGTGATGGAAACACTCAGGGAAAACCACATGAACAGCAGTCAGGATACAGGAGGGGGCTATAGCATCTTTCTACTAGTGGTACAAACAAATGTAGCCCTTTGTTGAGGTGTAGAAATCAAAATTTGTGGATGATGCACTCATTGCACTGGTTATATATATATGTGCACTTAACATGTAGAAAGGCAACATCAGAGAGCAAGAATTTTACTTTGGATTTGACCTCTTGACTTTCAGAGGGATAAAAATATATATACTCAATAAGAATGAGTAAAATCCAGGTGAGGACAGGTGATTTGGAGAGCCACACCAAACAACAGCAAACGCTGACACAGTTCGAATACCTGTGACAGTAAACATTCTTGCTCCCTGAAGTTGCCCTCTTTAGTATCAGTAACGCTCTCTCTCGTTGTATCCTCAAGATTCTCCTGTTCTGCATTTCCCCTGAGTTTCAAGAGGTTCTCGAAGTGTTCGGATGCGAAAGTGGTTATATCTGCGGGCCTGTTTCTGACCACTTCTGCCGTCAGACCTTCCAGTAGGTCCAGAAAACCCGCGGGAACTCCGCGGAAGTTCATGGCTCAAATGTCCTTTGTTTGAAAAAGAAAAATGAAGAGTTGCTAGGGAACAGCTAGCTTGCTTTTTTATATTCAATGTAATTATGTACTATCTCAATTTGGAGAACAGACTATGGAGAGGAAAATTATGAGTATGGTCAGAAAAAAATCCTTCACACCAACCGATTGTGGGATATCAACAACATCAAACAGGAGAAATATTGTCTTCACCTCATTTACATAATAATTACAGTTTTGGTTAACTAAGGACATTTACGATTCTGAGTATGCATGCACAAGGTCTACGGTGAAGGCCCCTAAACAGTTCTTCAACCATACTTTAGTTTATACATATCCATACTCCATTGGTCATTTTGCATAACACATTGGATGTGTTTTATATGTCTCAGTTGTTGTGTTGTTGTTGCTGTCCTTGCTTAACGTCTATCATATCGCTAGACTTGATCTCTTGGAGCTGGGTTTCACTTGGTTCAGTTACGAGTCAATTGTCTCTCTAGATATTTAACTCTTGGAGACTTGAAATGTCTCAAGGGTCTTCCCCTTTGACCTTGCGCATGCCTACTTAGAATCTTGAACTTCCTTATACTATAGTACAGAACCTGTTGAACTCTAGATTCTGGTTTTGTCACTGAAAAAAGACTGCAGGTGCTGTCTGAAACATCTGACCGTCTACAAATCTATGCAGTTGCCTAAATAACGAACAAACGTTATTTTGCTAACTTTATGCTTCATGCGTATCAACAGGCTAAGTATGGGAGGGGGCGCTATGACATCATAACACTGGCATTTTGACGATTTCACGTGTTTTTCTCCCCTGGATATTTTCCTATCCCTGTTAGAACTGCTGTAGGCAATTCAAATGGGTCAGAAATAGCTCTAAATTGTCTGTCGAGGTTGGTTTCTGCTTACTGCATTTGTTGTCACCCCCCTCCCCACAGCGATCATACCTACAGGTTTAACGTCGTATCAGCCGAAAACTTCCCTTTATAACTCCTAATGTGAGCCTATTTCTGTTAATAATTACCTCCTCCAGATCCATGAATGATCCAGCTCCTTCTGGGAACATTTCGTCGGCTACAACAGCAGGCTTCATCTTCTTCATAATACTTTACTCGCGATTATGCTGTGGGGTGTTTTGTTTCTAATGTCCGCTAGGCGTCACGTTTTCGGCAATGTTCGCCGCACGTTCGGCAATCTTCGTAAAAACCCGACCAAGTCCGAACTTTCTCGGGAACTTTCGGACTGAGAAGCATATTGTTAGGCTCGAAAACTTAATTTCGGTCGATCATATCTTCGTGAAGACTTCGTCAAACGCATTTTTTATACATCATTGGAAAGCTTCTTTAGTGTCCTTTATCCCGTTTGATATGACGGTACATTAATGGTTAATGAGTTGAGCACAGGGTTATTTATGATCACATCATGATGTGATGTGAGTATGTCGCAAAAGAAAAGTGTCGAACTTTCTCTTGATCATATATCCGTTGTTCTTTAATGATTAGCGTAACGTATTATAGTTTCCTTGGATGTGAAACCTTGCTTATTATCACGTTTTTGCGTGACAAGCACCATCTCCGTAGCCGACTCCCTAACATACTATGCACTCCAGTTTATTTCCCAGCGATCCACGTAGCCTGGTAGAGATGATGTGCATCGTCTGCCTGCATTGAAGTGAACAACATGCTGTCCTCTTGTCTGCAGTTCGCAATAATTCCGCCCGATAGTGCGGCTTATGTGAGATTTGTAATGGTTGATGGATTTATAATACCAGGCTCTGATTGGCCAGGTTTGTTGGCACGGCGTTTCCCCCACAGTCCACAACACACCGCTGCTTTGCACGGTAAGTTTTAACGCATCTATCGTTTGAATAGTGTGCTAAATGTAAGAGTGCCAGAGTGAGAATAGTTATGAATGCTAATATCAACCATCAACTTCATGACGTTTTTACCGTGTGCAGATCAATCATTACAAGTTGTTTTACTAAAAGAAACTAAGCTAGTCGGCTCGTTTCACCTTTGACCGATTTATGTACAGGTGAACGCTTGAGAAATAGATCAAAGTCCATTTCCGTTTTTATAAGGACCAATCAGTTCGAGGTTCGAGTAGTTCATACCTACATTCATCCGGTTTATAGCGTTCGAACAACGCCGAAAGGCTACCCATGTATCGCGAAATACAAACGCAAGATACATACTTAGGACACTTAGTACTAGCTAGTGCATCATTATACCGTGCTCAACCATATGCATACAGCTTATGTACAGCGGCAACACTAACAACAGTACAATATAGCAACCTATATTAACATGTGAAAGTGATGATAACGGAAATTATTATAATGACGATTTATCATGCAAAACGGTTTGCTTTCTGACAACACCAAATGCCCATGTATTTGTTCGTTCTCACGAGGTAAATCTTTGATTAAACAGATTATGGATCTTATGTTACCTGTTTGTGTTTATAGATTAACGATGGGTGTTCTCGGGACGGTGACATGGCTGACCGCCGCCAGTGCCCTGGGCGCCGCGGTTTTTGCAGCTTACTTGTACTCGTCTCTACCTCCTGACGTCACAGAACCACGCAAAGCACTTATCGTGAAGGGGTTTATGCGGTCACATTTCTTTATGGTAGGTCTATATTCTAACATACAGAGCGGATCGGATTAATATTCTTGATCTCCCAGGAGATGTTAATCTCCAAGCAGATTATCCGTTCGCAAGATAGTATCCATGGGTACTGTCTCGGTCCTTGGATACTGTCATACCAACGGCAGATCATCATCTGCTTGGAGATTCCAGCTCAGTGTTTCGGTACATTCTCCAAGAAGGTTGTGTTTTCGGGTACTTGTGTCTGTGCGTGTGTCTGTGTGTGTGTGCCTTGCTGTAAAAAGACTGAATTGCACCAAACCATACCTCCAATTCTCCAAGTATCCTATTACACCACTTCCGTCATACATCCTGCAACTCTGCAGTATTCATATAACTGTGTATGCACGTGCGCACACCAAAACAAACAAACAAACAAACAAACACACTAGCTGATACAATACCTCGGTTTCCATGGAGGTAATTAATCTCTCGAGTCTCGTATGATATAATCTGAATCGCCGTTACAGGGATGGGTGCACGACAAGATGGGGTTTGGCATAAGGAGACCTCAGCCATCGACACGGTCATCACACCCTGGTCTGGAAGTTACGGACGCGTCCTTCGATGGCATCCGGGTTCGAGTCTACAAACCGCCAGCTCAGAAAACGGCGACGGAAAGCAAGATGGCTGGTCTACTGTGGTTCCATGGAGGGGGATGGATCATTGGATCAATCGGTAGGTTTGGAAAGTATTCAGTGTCTGTCGAATTGTACATCACATTTGTCTAAAGTTTTGTTTGAGGCTATTAAAAGATTCAATACGTAACAACTATCATGCGGGGTATCTAATCATTTGAATGAAGAACAGCCATGCAATCAGTCAGAAATAAAGCAAAGTCCTCTGTGGAGTAGGAGCAAAGCACAATTAATTTGTTTGTCATTTTCAGATTCATGTGACGGTCTTGTCGGTCGCATCGCAAACAAAACGGGCGCTGTGGTGGTGTCAGTTGAGTAAGTATCGATGATTGGAATGATATAAATATGAATACATAATCTGTATCTGTATTGCCGATAAAACCACCCTTCGGCGCAATACACCAGCTTCAATATATGTTGACTCCTTTCCATTTGTCGTTCGTCCCTTATGAAGTCCTTGTCTGTGTCTTTAAAATTTAAGAACAGCCGTATGAATTGTGATGACATTTGGTCTGTGGGAAGGTCTTTTGATGATAAAGGTGAGGGTCAAGTTTGGGCCTCCTGATGACTATCCTTGGTACTGCAGCAGAACTTCCAGTTTTCTATCTTTTCTCCTGGACATGCTATGGTCTCTTTTTGTTTCAGATATCGGCTGGCCCCTGAACACAACTTCCCCATTCCGTTTGAAGACTGTCTTACGGCTACCCAACATTTCCTCCAACACGCCAGCGAGTACGGAGTCGACCCGACAAGAATCGGTGTGGCGGGAGGCAGCGCAGGGGGCAACCTGGCTGCTGCTGTCGCTCTGAGGCTGAATAAGGACGACAAAAAGAAGTTCCCGCCCCTAAAACTCCAAGCCCTCGTATATCCTGCTCTACAGGCGTTCGACTTTCAGACGCCTTCTTACGTCAGAGGACATAAGTTCTCTCAAGTTGTTCTCCCCCCTAACCTCATGATTGGATTCTGGATAAGATATCTCAACAACAACATGTCCCTGGTCGACACATTCTCTAACAACGGCCACTCGGCTGCGCTGAAGAACTCACGCTTTGGCTCTTACGTTGACCGACACTTTCTCGACGAATCCGTACCAAGATCGACGCCTGATGAAGACGTCAGCATAGATCTACAAGACGACATTAAGGACATCCTGAATCCCTACTTTTCTCCACTGATGGCAGAAGACGCCGACTTGTCCGGACTGCCGAACACCTACGTCACTGTTTGTGGGACGGACATACTGAGGGATGACGGGATCATGTACGCCAAGAGGCTGGAAATGGCGGGAGTTCAGGTTCAACTGGTGCGCTACCCGTCAGGCTTCCACGGGATCTTGTCCATGACATCGGAACCGTTTTACTTTGAGGTCGGAAAACAGATGGATCAGGACTTGACAACGTTCTTACGTGATCATCTGTAATGTTAACATTGATGGTACCGGTGTTGATTGGATGATATACATATGCAGAAACAGACACACATAACAGAAAGAGAGAACGAGGGAGAGTTTGAGTCTGTGTGTGTGTGCGTGTGTTTATGTGTGTGTGTGACTTCAACTGAGGTAGCTATCAGTTGAGCTGCATCTCTACTACACTAGGTAATCAGTACAAAACAAAAAGAGGCATCTGTTCCATTAATTTATTGCAAAATATATTTGAGTGCTGTAACATCAATATTACAATTACGTATCTTTTTAAACAATGATGCTTACAAGACACATTGCATGCAAGTTTTGTCACCTCATGGTTTGATACACAAGTCATATACTTTCACCACAGAATTTAACTCCACGATTGCTCAAGATCTCTTCTATTAAGATTCTAAACTACAGCAATTTCAATGTACAAACGATACATAATTTTCTTCCATGATGTGAACATACTACAATTACGTGGGATATTACCAACAATGCTAACATTATCTTCTGTCTATAAGATTTAGGTCTGTTGCAATTGTCACGTCTCAAAAAATTGTTTTTTCTGTACAATGATGCATATTTTTCTTGACGTATACATGCTACAAGGACATACTAGTAGAATCTTGCAATCAATGCTAACAATCTAAAGATTTCTGATACCTGGTTACAATCCCTGTTAGATTAAAGTTAACATGATTTCTAAGGATCCTAAGATAATTGCTGCAATAGTCATGAGTATAAACTTGTGTGGGTAATAGTACACCAATCATAGCTGTACATCAAAATCAACAGTTCAACCAATGATAGCATGGCAATTAGCGACTCGACCAATGAGAGAGTTGCTGCTTGTCCATCAAATGTTTGCATGTTATTTCACATTTCTATGTTTTGAGGGAGGTGGGCGGTGCTATGGGATAGGTTTATTGATACATTTGGCATGCTTATTATAAACAAGACTGTTTCTCGTAAACATGTATGATACAGTTGCAAGACACATAAGCTTGGATTATGATCATGGATTCAGTAATTTGTCTGTACAAGTGAGCAATTGCTAGTGCAAGTGAAAAGAGCAGAAACGTTCTGGAAGAATTGAATTGTCACATTTATGAATTTACAAAAGGCATTTGAATAATATACCTACTATGGAGGACTGCCAAAGGTTTTACCATTACATGTATGAGAATGTACATGAGTTTGACAATAATCCTATTAAACAATTATCTTAACTTCATAGCTGCATGTCTACTAGTTAAAAGCTAGAGCTTTTGTACTGTTCATTGGACGATGGGGTCTTTTTCATGCCAAGTTGGAAGCTTTGATTTTTACATGAAAATAAACTCTATTTACAAGTGTGCACTCAAAGTTGTGTACATCACAGTACTTCTGTTTACATGATTTCTAAAGATCATACCACATTGCTTCTGAGACAGTGATGCATATTAGTTGGTTATCTCACAAAATTATTTCTTCAGTGCATTGCTATCTTCTAATACATGTTATGCTGGTATGCTTGTTAGTTATGAGAAAGAAAACATTTATGGCTAACAATGTACATGTTTACAATGTATGTGATTTTGAGTTTCCCTGATTGTAAAAGTACAATATTTGACTATCTTAGGTCTTGGTCAAACATGATTTACATTTCCACATTTCTGCTTTTTTCCCCCAGATTTTGTACATGGTTGACTTCATCAGAAAGTTGCATAAAAATTATGAGAAATTGAACATAACATTCCATACAAATATTTTACATAGATCTTGTTAAGTCTAGAGTATTAATAAACATTGATTAACAATGTAGTTCTAGCTGTATGTCTAAAATCAGGTAGATTGTTTCAAAAGTCAATTGCTCTGCAATGACAGCTCAAACTTACCTACATTTTTCTGTTTAGTATATTTTTATAGATCTACACTAAAAAGGACTGTATTAGTCCATATGTCGAATACTTTCAACATATTACTGTTAGTACTTCTTTCTTCATTTCTTTAAATGTACCCTCATAAGAAAAAAACTTGTACGTACCATAACCCATAACAATACTATAACCATTTGGCTCGCCCTTGAGGCATCGCCAAAAAAACCTGTTCTTATTGTTTGACAGAGCCACACAATGAGATCTTGAATGGCAAAAATTTAACATAATGAAACCATGTTTGAATATTTGTACAGTCACTAGTTCAGGTTTGACTGTACTTTGCTTTGCAAAAGTGGTCATTCCTTCTGTCTCATCAAGAAGTCTGTTGTGGTGGAATGTATTATTGTACTATGTTCAGTCACTTTGTTGTCAGGTATATGTATTGCACAGTTTTCCAAGATGTTTTTGATACATACTACTAGTATATGTGCTATTTTGGAAAAAGGGTTAGATGCCAACAAATCTTTCATGTTCTTCACAAATTTCCATAAAAAATATGAGCTAAAGAGTTGTGTGCATAACCCAGAAACATCTGTTGCTCATATATGATGATACAGAATAAACATTAGAGGTACTACTGTCTTAGGCCCTCTTTCCACTAGATGGCGATAGCTGGGCAACGGTTGAGCGACTGGATTTGTGTGACCCTTGATTCTATAATTAGAATATGATGCACAATATAAAAGTATGATTTAAAAGACAACAAAACAAACAAATCTTTTAAAAAATCCATTCTTTATCTTTGAAATTCGTTAACCATCTCTCAATTTTTAGTCTGTTAGCTGTCGCAGCGTCTAGTGGAAAGTCCATGACTAGAGAAGCATTGTTGAATTGCACAACCCGAGTTGTCTGTCATGTGGTTGCCTCTCTCCAATCAAGTAAAAGTTAAAACTAACTTTGTCGCTAAACTAACAAGAAAATTTTTAACCACAAGCAATATGAAATGACCATCATGGATGTTAAATTACCTTAGTCTTCAATGAATGGTTTCAAAGTAATTCTATGGGATACTTGAACCTTTTTTTTTTAAAACCTAAACTTTAGCATGCTATCTTATTTGGTCTGTACTATAATAATTCCCTAACTTGCGTTTGATGGCAGGTTTTGGTAACAAAATCTTTACAAAAGTTTTGACTGTTAATCAGTGGGGGTTGAAATGAGATAAGAAAAACAAAACATATTGGAACTACAATGCTGTACTGTAAATTCACTAATTTTTGCAGGGACATAATTTCGCAACAGAAGGGGAAAGGAGGTTTTTGTGGTGTTTTAAGTTTGCAGTACGTTGAAAAATTCTGTAGGACAGTACAGATACATTGGGGACATGTATTTGTGATATCCTGAATTCACAGTGGAGAGGTCATCGTGAAAATAAAACCATCAGAAACATTTCAAGATTTACAGTATACCCTTCTGGTTTGCAGAAGTTGAATCAAGATGTCCCATAGAGTGCTGCAGGTAGTCATCACTTGACATTAACCTTCCCCTTGCTGCCTTATCCTGTACTCAGTACAAATTAGGTGCCGAAAGGCTAATTTGATAGGGAGAAGGTTAACAGAAGTTGTAGGCAGCTACCTTGTCCCACGTTAGCTGATCTTGGCTTCACAGTCTTGTCGGAGCTTCTGGATCTGTGCCATGGGGAGGGGGCCGGGCTCTGTGAAGATGGCCTGCAGGAAAACATGTTACAAACTTCAGATATCAAACTACTTATCAGTTATTTGTATCATCATCTTATACACAAGGTGGCCTTGTGTTTGTTGACTTAGAATGTTCATATCCCTGGTAGATCACAATGCTGTGCTTTTTGGAAAAGTATGTTACATCCACACCAAACTCATGTAAAGATTAGCAACTAGTACTTCGATACTGTGGGGTCACAGGTTTGATTCCTGGCATTCATGGCTAGATGTTGTGTCCTTGGGAAAGAATGATTATTTTAAGGCACTTAACATGACTTCCGTCACTCCAGCAGGTGTAAAAATGGGTACCTGACTTCAGTTGAAGAGGTAAAATGTGGAGGATGAAAAGGGTTGGGCTCTGCCTTCCCATACCATTTGCAAGACACAGTGGATAACAACCCTCAAAAAGGCTATGGGACTTTTCCGTACCTGCATGAAGGCGTGGCAGTCAGTGATGATGCTGTCCTGGGTACATGTTTTGAAGGCCTCCAGAATGCCGGGGAAGCTCGTCGCGGCGGCAATGGTCGCTTCATTCCGCTTGATCATCGTCAGAGCCACTCTGAACAGGATCTTTGACCCCTCGTAGAACAGGCAGTCCCAAATTCTCAGCACAGTCTGTGGGAAATAGGAATTAATGAAGACCTTTGTTGTACATCTTGTTATCAATGGGCTAAGAACAGGTCGCAACAAGAAATCATGACATATTGAAGAGTATGGGTGAATTTCTTATCTTATTTATTATTGTGAATTTCTTGCTAATTCTACTCTAACATCCTGTCACTCTACAATATTCAAATAACTATGGACACACACCAAAACAAACAAAATCGAATCCATGCAAACTGAAAGCATTTTACTGTAGATGAATCAAGGAATGAAAGAATTCATCTTTTCATTTTACTGACCTCTATTGGCAGTACGTCGATGAACAGACACACGAACCACTTGGTGACCAGGATGGACCACGGCATGCCCTCCTTCTCTATCACTGCTGCTGCCGACGGGTTCTTTAACCTGCAAGTTACAGGGAAATACTCAACAATACAGTAGGATTGTCTGGTGCTATTGTAAAGAATTTACAATGTTTATCAATCACTGCTGATACTGACGGGTTCTTTAACCTACAAGTTACAGGTAAATACTCTGTCAACAATACAGTAAAGTGAAAGTGATCTTGATCCAGTTTATCTCACTGAAGAGCTATTTCCATTGTAGAGAGTTAAAATCATATTTTGAGATTTCTAAGAATGGTGAGATAAAGATACCTACTTCACAAGCTCTCCTAAGACTTCTTGGTCCACCTTCAGTCCCTTCATATCCTTAGAATAGTATTCTGAGTAAACAGAAGAAACAGAGTAAAATACAAAATTATGAAACAGCATTTCTATATCACTTCATTTCTAAATCTGAAACATCTTGAAACCATTCTATGATCTTTGCCACGATTCAATATAACTAGAAAACATATCCAGTTTATGTGAAATGAAAAAAAATATGCAGGAAATAAAAAAATATGAGAATATGAAATTATCTTCTCATATTGTTGTTCATTTCTTTTTCCTTTATTGGCTTTATCTATTGGTTTGACTGACATGTACATAGTACATGTACATACAGCCATTATTAAGGGCTATCCTTGAAAACCTATTTTCTTGTACATTGTACTACACTCATTTAACAGTGGCTGTAGATATAAGGTACATATTCTAAGGTAGAACTGACCAGGTAGGATGTCCTCCAGTAGTGTCACCAGCAGCCAGAAGGCCTGTTCTTCATCCTTCAGGATCAGCAGGAAGATCGCCACAATGAAGTTCATGCCCTGGATAGAAATACAACGGGAAAAAACTGTTACTTCAAAAATAATCAGGCATTAGAGTTTTATTATTCAATGTATGAATTGTTTGTATCTATGTGTTTGTACAGCCGGTATAACCACCCTTTGGGGAAAATGCTTCATGCTGGCACGCGTCAGCAGCTGGTTATATCATATTGAACGACCTTTGCACATCTAACTATAGCATAAGCATTGTTTAAAACCATCTAATCAGGATGCCCTTCCTGTATTTCATGACATACTTCTTGGAAAAAGAGATTTTTGGAACACTTCAATCTTGGGTTGATAACTCTGATCCTTGTACTATTTGTAGACATGACTGTTCTTTTCTGAGCTGGTATTAGATACTTAGTATTTGGTACATTCACCAGTTTATCTTTAAACTAGACAAACTGCAACAAAAACAGAGGAAAGTCCCATGCACCCACCTGGCAGTAACCAACAGTTTTGTTGTGGTGCCCGAACGCCACGAGGATGTTGTACAGGGACACTCTCTTACTCTCTCTGGAGGCATCGCAGAAGTAGATGTTTTCTGGGAAGGTTCTGTGGATATCTGTAAGATAGAACAAAACAAGCATCACTACTAAGTCTTGTTTCCCATAGTCATACATGATGTAAGGAGCAAAAATGAGCACAGACTGAATCTTCATACTGTAAATTTCTTTTTGCTGGGACTTAATTTCGCAGTAGAAGTAGGATAGGAGGGTTTCACAGTGCTTTAAGTTCGCTTTCGATCTGAAGCAATTCTGTAGTGATACTCTCTGCACCCAGATGTTCTCTATAAGTAAGTACACAGATTAAACTGCACATGCAAAGTGTGATGCATTGTGGTTGATATGATCAGTTGAAGGCCCCTTATAGACATAAACAAAATGCGTCTGAACATGTATAAACCTTCTCCCTGCTACCTAACTCTGTAACCCATAGAGAATTGGGTGCCAAATGGCTACTTCCGAGTGCTAAAGGTTAAGCATGGTCTAGACAAGAATTGTTTACAAGTTAAGGGCCTTCGCCTTTGACATATAACCTGCAATACATTGTACATCTCCCTGCACATGCACAGTTTAACCTTCTTCCTGCTGCCTAACTCTGTAACCAAATGGCTACTTCCGAGTGCTGAAGGTTAAACCATGAAGCAGCTCATTGTGTCCTGACCTGTGTTGATGGTGTCTAACAGCTGCTGGTCCTTCTGTCCGTTCAGCAGACCGGTGTACACATCCGGGTTAGTCTCCATCTTGTGCTGGGCCCCGCTCACCTCCATCCACACCTGGGGCAACGGGAAACACACTATAAGTTATAATAAGTCTCCTCTATCATATGTGCTATATAAGTTAAATCAGGGCTGTCTCCAGATTAACATTTTTTTCCTGTCCCACTTATTGTTTGGGAGCCTATGTTGTTAATTTTGTTGTGAAAATCTATCATTTTGAATTAATGAAAATATATTTTCGTCAATTTCATGTCATGATTTTTTGGATGAACAGGTTGAAATGTTTTTGTCCCAACAAGTAAATTTCCATTCTAAGAAGGAGGGGCACGTCTTAGAGACAGCCCTGAGTTACATGTGTGGTTATTATCAGTGACTATACATTCTAATACATCTACCAGCTGTGCCTGAGTATTTTCATTCAAGACTTGGATAAGCAACAGAGAGATAACACATCATTAAAGCTGATCAGATCTTTTTTTCAATAACTGGCTTTTGGTGAGAATAACAAATGCCTTACCGTGCCTCTGTGCTCCGCAGGAATGCCTTTTCTAATAAATCTCTTCACTGGAAGGCAGAAAACAAAACACATTAGTCTGAAGTCAATCTCTGTAGCAACTTCAGCTTAAGATAGAGCATGATCTTTTCGATACATTCTAATGTACTTTTTATCACTTTAAAACAAGGCATGAAAGAAAATGAATGAGTGAGTGAGTGAGCAACTGCTTGTGAATGAGTACTTGTGAATAAGTGAATAAGTGTGTGCGTGATTGAATGCGTGAAAGAGTGAATGAATGTGATTGTGAGTGAGTGAGTCAGTCAGTCAGTGAGTCAGTGAGTGAGTGAGTAAATGAGTTAGTGACAGTGCGTGATTGTGAATGCGTGAGAGAGTAAGTGAGCAAGCGAGTAAGTAAGTGAGCGTGAGTTGTGAACGTTTGGACAGAGTAACCAAACATCTAAGATGACTTCTGTAGCACACGGACCCTTGAAGGACCTGTTGATAGCCTTCCTCCCCTTGAGCAGCCCGCTCCATCGCGACGCCCTCCTGGCCAGCACAGACAGGTATCTGGACATGAACTCTTCATATGTCTCATAGTCAAAATCCTCCGGTCGGGTGAACCCATAGTGGTCAACTTTTCTGCAATAGGAAACAAGATGGTGTAGGTTGGAAATCAAATAGGATTGCTGTGTGACTTCTAAACTAATCTAAACTTGAGGCTCTGGGTTCAAATCCCTATAGCTAGCAAGCCCTAATGTTGGGAAAGGCACTGTACACCTATTTCCTCACTTGACTTGGGGGAAAATGACTACATAGCTTCGGTTAGGGATGTCCTCTCAGATGAGACATGAAGCCAGAGGTCCCGTGTTTGAAAAGAGTCGCACCTTGAGCAAAAATTGTTTACCAAGGTATGTAAATGCTCATCAGGGTGTTCCCCAGAAATTTTTAGTATAGTGGAGGAGCTTACAACTTTTATGCGCAGCTGCCTCCTCTCCAGAGGAGGAAGCTCAAGCATTTCAACTGTTTCAAGTACAAATGGAGGCCATTTCCTGCAACTTCAGCTTTCAGCGTACTCTAAATATTGTGACATAAAATCATACTAGGAAGATTGTAACAGAAGACCAATTGTAAAAAGTACAAGTACTATTTTAGCTTTTAAGAAGCTTAGTTTCCTTGTATTCATCTTGGTGTACAGGGGATGAAAGGCTTTTACAAGTTCACGCGATTAGGGTAACTTGTAACATTATTCATTAAGATGAATACTAAAAAAAATCATCTAATATGAATTTATGCTGACTTCTGAATGCAACAAAACAGAAAGTTGTGTACTAGTTAAACGTTTGGTGTCCTCAAACCATTGAGGATAACACAATGTCATTTGATCCTAATAAACCTTTTCCCACAGACTTGGAGCTGTAAAACTGATGATATCCATGTACCGAGTGCTATTCTGGGGCAGGATGTTCCCTTATGTGGCTGTCGGTCTGTATATGGCGGGTCTACAGTTATAGGCTGGCCATGTGGTAATGATAGTGATCATCATTAGGATTGAAATAAATTAACTTTCAAGACAAACGCTAATGAGAGTATGTCCTAACAGTAACAAACAATTGAGGGGGCTGCATGCCCTTTTCCGTTGAGTGTAATGAGCAATTTAACTTTCACGTAGCACGTAATTGGTACCTTCAACATAATACGTAATTGGTGCCTGAATTTACCATAAAGCGTAGCCATCCTAATGAATTTATCGTAATACGTAGCCGCTGTATTTCTGAATTTAGCATAGCAGTGACAGTTACCAGGTACTAGTAGAACCCCTTGCAAGCTCTCAATTAAAACTGCTTGTAAGATCTAGACAGCACAGGCAAATAGAATACAATAACGTTACTAATCTAGTTTTTATGTCACACATTTGGCTTCGATAAAGGACAAGTTTTTTTAGACATTTGTGGCACTAAATTATGATATGTAACGTTAACATAAAAAAATAGTGATCTTATGATTAAGTTTCATGGGACTCAAGAGAACTACAGCAGAGGTCGAAGAAGTAAAATGAATCATAACGTAGTTGCAACTTTTTCAAGTCTGTTGAAGTTACACCCTGTAATGTAACAAACCACGCCCAATTGAACAACAAAGAACTACAATCAACAACGACCCAAATTATAACATACCTGGTTCCACATATGACAACCAACCTGACTCAGTTTTAAAACAATTTCTGGGCAAATTTCGTTCGTTGAAGTCTTAAATTACAGTTCATTTTTGTCCTGTCTTCATAGAAAGAATATTACGTGCTGAAATTGTAAAATCTTTATCCCTCCTTCCTTTCACAGCGGGATGTCAAAATGTATTATGATTTTCCTGACTTTCTAAAGGAAATTCTCATTGCAAAGACAGTGATGATTTTTCAATTTATCTTTGAACTTGAGAATAACACCCACTAGCACCTTGCATACTGCTGAGTTATCAAAATCAACAGCCGATGTTATTTTTTCTAGGAGTTCAAAAATAATTTTTGAATGAATGACACGACCGGCTTTTTCCTCGGTCACAAACGCTCCTATTTCTGTGCTTTCTATGCCCTTACAGGTCTCAAGCGCAACTCATACTGAGCCAAAAGATTCAGCAACCTTTACGTATCGTATAGACATATGTGGTTTACCACGAAAAAGTGTAAAATCTTACTCTCGAGTCGGTTTGACCAAAGGTTGCTGAACGTCATTCTCGCTACTCGCCGCCATCTTTAACCCCTCACGCCTACCTGTCATCACCGGGCGGTCTCACAACGCCGCCTAGCAACACTAGCTAAAAGTGCAGTCTAGAACTTGCAGTACACAAAAGCTGGAGATCATTTTTTTTCAGCGGCCCATGCACATAAGCAGCCTCGTCGGTGCTCGAAGGTGGATGTACAATGATAACAAATAGGTATCATTGTCAAGGAATTCGAAATGTAAAAAAACTTTCTAATAATACAATGCAATGCAATTGATCAGGATCACCCGAAACTTCATAGTTTAACGTTAAATTTTGATAAGGCCATCGTTTCATTTGCTTGTTTGATACATCTAAGAGGCCGAGGTACCGGTGTTTCACATCTTTGAATACCTCGTGTAACCGTGGTAAGAGTATGAAAAAGAAGTGCCGCACAAGAGAAAATGTCCAAAGAATCTATTCGTAATAACTATAGCCGGAGAAAAGGGAATAGCGATCGATGACAAGGGAGAAGACCAGAACGAATCGATGACCAGAAAATTTTCCACCAACATTATTCTGCATTTCATACACAAATAAGTCGCCCTGGATAGATCGGTCACCCTACCCTTGGATGCTCCACTGATCGCCTCTTCGTAAAAGGTGAAGACGACAACTGTCCTGTCCAAACTTGGGCCGCAGGAATTCAGCGCAGAGCCGGGCGCACATATGGTAGGGTGAGGTCAAAAGGGTACTGTGGAATCTACAATTTTGGCGCATCGGACCAAAATGAGAAAAGCTATTTTCTCCAGGGCATAAATTGGCTGGAAAGATCCACAGGTTCTCACAATAGGTCGCCCAGGACAGAGGAACCATCATGGTAAGACTTCTCTGGTTTTCTCGCTTTCATGCAATATTCTATACCAGGATTCCTTGAATTTGCAAAGAGTTGGATGCTTTTATTCATGTTGAGTGCAAGGAGAAAACAAGGTTTGATAGGAAATGTAAAAGTTGCTACCGCGGAAGCTGCATCTGTGCTAGGATGATACTGAAAAGGTACAAGGTCATCGGGCATACGTTTGACCTTCATTTTACTCCAGTGTTTCTCTATAAATTATTGAAATCAGTTCAATGTGGCGAAAGGAGAAAACCTAAATCCTGCAAATGCCTTGAAACCCCCTATGAGGAAGATCTCTACAGTAGATGGTGACCCGAGCGTTACTGGGAATCTTATGAATTACCATTATGAATCTTAGCTTATTTTCCTTGATACAAAATCGGCCATCATGCATGAGGACTGGAATGTTTGGAAACCTTAAATGTTTTCTGTGGTGCACCGGTGTATTGCATTGGTAGCCTGGTCCATCCTAATCTAGTGTCAGTCTGCTTCTCTAATCTCTGATGACCGTGTGCCAAGCAGAGCTCTCCTTTAATATTCGCGTAAAAGATATCTTCTACCCGAATATTTAAAACGACCCAGGCGCCAATTTGGCAGGGGAGCGATCAAAGAAGCGACCCGGAGCTAGAGTAAGATGGATAGCGGGCTAGCGTATGATGACGCACAAAGAGAAAAAAGAACGGAATCCTAAATGCTGTAGAACAATGATTAAAGTACGCGTTTCGTACTCTTCCTTCTCCTGGTTAAGCCACCGAAGGCCGCAGCCAAGAAAGAGGCTGCCAAGAAGGAAGAGCCTCCCAAGGAAGAAGCCAAGGCCCCTCCTCCCCCCAAGCGGGAGGCGCCCAAGTTGGACGATGGCGTCATGGAGGGTAAGTCTCCATATGGGGCATTTTTTTAGATTCGTGAGGCGGACTTTTGTCTATTGTCTACATGTTTATTTTGACTTTTGGACTTGAATCTATCAAGCTAGCCATGAAATAGCCCGCTCCACATTTACTGCATACTCCCCAATGGAAGCTCCTCAAAGGGTGTCGGTTTATAGTTTTAAGGATTAGTCCACTCCACATATCCTCTCTATATAAGACATTTTGGCAGTTATCTGAGAATGTTTAAAAGCGATTTGATATTAATGACGCCAGAGATTCAACATTGCACACTGATACCATGGCGCCTGCTAAGTTGCACGTTCAAAAATTGTTTGATCATACGTATACCCTTTGGAAAAAGCATTGTCTTTGAAACCAACGATTGACCTCTAAAATAAACATTAGGTATGAACGTAGTATTGCATATCAATACTAAGCCTCTGTTCTACCTTTATGTAATAGCTAAGTTAGCTGAGAGACATTGGGAAGTGACGAAATCAGTAGTGAAATCTCAAAAGAAGACAAATCCTAGAAACTAACAAAACATTATTTTTTCAATGTACTTTGATTTCCTACTCCGCAGACTTCAAGGATTGGTACACGCTGTTTGACGAGATCGGAGACGGGAAGATCTACGGGCGGCAAATCGGCGATGTGCTCCGGTCGTTCGGAGAGAACCCCACCGTGTCGCTGTGTCAGCAGTTCATCAAGGAGATTGGGGGTACGTAGCTTCAACTTCGCATTCGCGCAGTTTTCTGATAGCTACAACATTCTGATTGTTTGTCGAGATCTGATGCCCGTCCAAGCGTTCAGAGCAAAGTCTCAGAACCCAATCAGAATGCAGGATGTAACAGCGCAGTCACATTCGTCGTAGGCCGTCGTACGATTTTGATGTCGTATAATTTTCGAGCAGGCCGTGACAGAACCAACCACCGACAATAACAAGGATCTAAGACAGCGTTTTCTAAAACAAGACAGCTGACTCTTGCACGACACATGCACGACTATCCTAAGAATGTCGTCAGTTTGTTATCGTACGACAATCGTACGACGCAGGTGACCAGGCTCTTATCAGAACGCCCGTATAGATTTACATTTGTATGTAAAACAAATGCTCAGTGAGGCAGTATGTAACGGAGACTAGGATAGGCGCACTCTGCTGGACCATTGCCGTGTGATATGTTAAAGGATATGGAGCCTAAACACCAAATATGTTGGTAGGATATTAATACACCTTCAATCATTCCATGCCTTTATACAGAAAAGGGGCAGGGGGCTGGAATGTTAGGAAGGTAAAGGTAAAGGGCGGTGTAGTGTCTCTGGTGCTGAATATGCCGTTTGATTATAAAAAATCTGTTAATTTATTAAGAAAAGTATCATTTCTTACCACAATTGAGGGGTTGTATTTGTCCTTTCGGGTGGGGACATAGAACAAGCGTCCCTTCCGAAGAACGGGTGCAGCTCCAACCGAGATGCCCTTCCCAGGATTAAGTTAGCAACTAATCCAAACCAGGAGCTCAACTGTGATTCTGCTAAGTTACCAGTTGAGACACAAGTACGGGTACGCCGATGAGGATGACAACTTTACCTTTCTCTATCTTAACACTTTAGACGACAAGCGGATAGATTTCGATGCCTTCCTGCCGTACCTGGGTGAAACCATGAAGTTCCGGGACCCGTTCGATAACCACGAGGCGTTCCAGGAGTGTCTGAAGTGTTACGACAAGGACGGGATCGGAGTCATCGACAGCGCAGCCTTCAGACACGGACTCTCCTATCTAGGTAAGAACTACTGATCACAACAATCTCTCAATCATATCTTATGTCATAGTGAAAAATAGTTGTCTTGAAAAAAACGTTTACACGTTTTTCAGGGACTTAGAATAGGCATGTAAACTGCAGAGTTTAATGTAGTACACTAGTAGTAAGTTTTGATTTCATTTTTGATTAGTTATCTAAGTTATATGCATTCAGCCTTTTAATTGATTAATCAATTGGGCAGGAATATGGTCTAAAGATTCTTTTCATCGTCAAATAATGATCGTCATTTACAAATGCACTTGGTAGTTCCAACAGACTGAAATGCATTTATATAAAAAGAGTAAAAGATGATAGCAAACATTTATCATTGTATGGTGTGAATATAGGTATGATGACGATAAATACCATCGTAAAACATAGTCAGGCATTTGAAATGACTCAAAAGAAAGGTTAAGTGTGTAATCCAGCAACAAAATCGTTGTTTCCCCTCACTTTGATTGTGAGCTGTGTTAAATCAGCACTCTACTTTGTAATTCCTCTGCAATGAGCAAGAAGTGTGATTGGTCTGTTTCACCACACAGCCATCTCCACTAAATTTACGATGATCTTGAAGTGACCTCGACCGGATAATGGCTCTAACAGAAACATTCCTCTTCACTGGGCTATATGGACAACACGTCACGTGACTACCATATACGGACGTTGATGGAATGTGATGTCGTATGTATGTTGAATTAGGGTGTGTATGGGGATTTCATGACATCGTTTTTTCCTTTATACGCCATAACCTCCATAGTAGGCTTCTCGGCTGGGCTCTTTTTAGTCGATAAGGGTATGAGTGCTACAGTGTACTTGGCTATATAAGCGAGCCGTAGCGAAACACTATCAGCTATCAAAGAAGCATTTATAGGTTTCGTCTCTAGCACTGCGCTTCGAGTCCGACGGAAGAAGAAGATCAAGAAGTGAATGGAAAGGACAATTGGGAGGGGGGGGGGTTCTAACTGCTGTAAACGACAGGAGACCGACTGTCTCATACCGGCGTTGTTCTTGCGACTAATTCCGGGTGTTGCTGCAGACGAAAGAAGACCGACTGTCTCACACCGATGTTGTTCTTGTCCCTGATTTGGAGTGCAGAGTGGCCTGTAAACAAAAGACCAGGTCTTTCTACATCTCCAAAGCAGGGCCCAGAAAACTTGCAACGACGCCTACGTCACATCCTTTATCAAACGTCATGGTCGTAATCTACGCCACACTCTTTAACTTAAGTATGTTAGCGCCAAGTTTTAACTGACGTTAAGTGAGGAAAATGAAGATAAGGCGGATAATATACATATGGTTTTATCTTTATACGGATTTTCTAATGATGATCACTATTGGGTGCTAGCCATGAGTAAGTAGGATAAAAATCATTGTTCACGAATTCTATACATGCCCTTGGTGCTGCACGCAACCAACACATAGGAAAACGTAGCTGTCCTTGGTGCTGAACACCATCCATACGCATGTCAGCGTACCTGTCCTTAGTGCTGAGCACTATCCACACAAGTTAGTATACATGTCCTTAGTACTGAACACCCCATCATTCACACATGCTAGCATGCCTGTCCTTGGTGCTTAACACCATCCACACACACGTTAGCATACCTGTCCTTGGATCTGAACACACCATTCACACACGTTAGCATACATGTCCTTGGTGCTGAACACGATCTATTATGAAGTGTGCATACCATAGGGCTACTGATACTGCAGTTGTAGATCTCTTCAGATTCACATCTTCTTTTTTGAGCTTGAAGAAATGATTGACAGTTTTGCGTGACGATTGTTTGTGCAGAATGATTGACATTTTCATGTGACGACTGTTTGTGCAGAATGGTTTACATTTTAATGTGACGATTGTTTGTGCAGGAGAGAAACTGAAGGATGAGGAGATCGAAGAGCTGATGTCCGGACTGGAGGATGGGGACGGCAGGATCAACATCGAAGGTACAGGACAACACCAGTAATCACTCCTTTATTCACTGTTTTAATGTAGTCTCTACGTAACTGACAAAAAATAGCAGAATTTCACCAGATGTGGTGAGGAATTCATCAGAGTAAGCTACTTTGTAAGCATCGCAAAGGATGGATACCAGACTACTTCTTATCCCCCCCTACCGTAAAGTCCTCTCGAGTTTACATTATTGCTCAGCTAACCAAATATTTTTTTCTTTCTTTTGCAGAGTTTTGTACCTTCTTGTTGAAGGAAGGGAAAGACGCAACAGAAGAGCCAAAAGAAGAAAAGAAATAGAAGTTACAGACATCGCGTCCTACAATTTTGTTTATACTTTGCAAACTCACTAACCGTAAGTCACTTTTCAGCCTCCAGCCTAATTAACTGCTGCCCCGACTTTCATGGCTAGTACCCGCTTACCTGATGGTTTTTCTCCAGAATTGCTGACATGTTTTGGTGGTGCATATTAGTAAGATGCGATCTGACCACATTCACTTCACACATACATTATCCATATCTCAATATTAATATAATAAGCACTTGAGAATATAACTACCTTTAAACACTATGTGCATCGCACAGACATCCTTTTTTAAGACAAATTTGGTATGTACGTATTCAGCGAAGACCACTCTACAACATCCCGTTGAGGCCATGTCTACTACTATAATCAGAACAAATATTTTCATAATATGTTTAAAAAATTGACAAAAATAGGCCATTGGAAATATTCATGAAGGCACAGCTAAGCACTGGAATCCTCCACAACAACGGTCTCAACGAGAGATAATTGCGCAACATGTGTTCTTTCCATCCATGTTTTTTGTAAGTTGGAATGACATTATCTGAACATGCACCACTTGATTAAAAAATAGACTACAAAATAAGGACTTTTGGCATCCCCAGAGGTGAAATGTGATCTCTTTGTTATGATTTGTGAACAATATGGCCAATCAAGTTGTTGACAAGGCACCCTCACAGTAGGAGAGCAGACTACCTGGGCAGAACAATGGCTTGTTCACAGCTTTACCTGGCAGTGGCTTACCTGCCAGACACAGTATGGCTTGGTTTTAAAAACAATTCACAAACATGGTCTCAAGCATAGGTGGTGCACAAACAATAATTCTCTTTATGTTATCTCAAAGTTTTAAAGTACAACATACATACACATACGGTTGCTAAGAAAATTATGATCAGAAGATTTTTGAAGACTTTTCAAATGACAGCGATGCATTTGGTGATCATAAAACTAACAAAGCGAAAAGTTAACACGTGTATTCCCACCTAGATACAATATAGTGTCAGAATATCTAACTGTAACTCCGTTTCCAATTTGAAAATGTCTTCCCCACATTAGCTTAATTGGTAGTTGTGTGTCTAGAAATATGACTTGTAATTTTAGTGTCTACTTGCAGTCTAAGAAACCAGTATAGACTGGGGCTCCGTAGAGCTGTACACAGAACTGTCAGCCGATGTCTCAAACTAAATCACACGCCATTGTTGTCATTATTTTATTTCTGGGCTAAGTGTCCTTCTTGGTGAATATCAAGACTTTCATTTCTGATATCTGTTGTTATTTCAAACACAAGTTGAATAGTAATGCCCTTGGTAAACTGTCCCATGCAGGCCTCGACTGATGTGCACTGCACGGCTGCCAGCAGCACACTGAAGCCTAATATTAGTTTACATTATCCAGCCTTTATATAGTTAAGTTTTACTGGGGTCTTTAAGTGTCAACATTTCTCAGTCAGTGCAGAGAAACAAAACAGGAGGGGGTGGCATGGCTCCCCTGGTTTGTTGACAAGTTTTTTTTTTCTCCAGCTAGTCCATCTCTATTGATTCGAGTCTTGGATCCCTTCTTCATCAAGTTTTTGTAAAAGCGTATCTTACGCAAGTGAGCAGCTGCGTTTTTTTAATAAGTCAAGGAAATCTCATTATTGCATTCTGTTTGGTACAAGATCGTAACGTTACAGGTTTACACAGCGGGAAGTGCAGTTTCTATCTCCTCTTGAACGCCAATCAACCCTGTTCAATCTGGCAACTTTTATATGTCTTATATGTCTGGCTACAAGTATTTCAATTCATTTAAAACAACTGCTCCGTGTGAATCTATCCATTTATTTGACGTGTGTGTTTTACAGTCGATATGTGGATCTATCCAACTTCAAGAGAAGTTAAAGAGGCTAGAAATAGTTTATAAACACGGGAAAACGTTTTAAAATTGAACCCATTGTTGATTTCTTAGAATACACATCCTAGCTTGGTTTTCCAGACAGCCATATATGAAGCTCAGTCACACTCCCCAGGGTGCCAGGTAGCAGCCTGGCCTGTCCAGCGGCACCCCACCTGAAAAGTTTTCACAGTAGGTGGAGAGGGGGTAATTATCGAACAATGGGGAAAATGTGTGAAAATTGCGGTCAAAGGTGGTTGCTATGTGTTGCTAAGGTAGCCAACGCCCATTTCAGTGAACTGCCAGAAAGTGACTTACGGTTAGTGAGAATATCTATAGATCTATAGACAATCGCTTCCGAGAAAGAAAACAGTAATACCGAATTTCAAAAACAGAATTGATGTTTCTTACGTTGTGATTTGCTTCTCCACTGTTTACGACGCTGCTTTGTTTTTCTAGATCTTAACTTGAGATTTTAAACGATGTCTTCAGTCTGGTTGTTTGATATAAAGCAAGGAGGAAGTAGACAAGACCTGAGACGAAGTTCTTCAGAGTAAAACCGTCTGTCTCCGTCTGTCCGGGGGGAGGTTGGGGGACCTCCGATCCCATTTTACATTTCTCTTTCTTTCTCTTTCCTTTTTTTCTCCGAAAAAAAAAAGAAGAAAAACATGCGGACCAAACCCAGTACTTTTATCGGTAAGGGAATGTAAGGAGTTCGTCTGTCTCATGAGTAAGCTAGTCGGACGCCAGGAGAGAGTGGGCTGTGAAACTTCACCCTGATGAACGACTTTTAAACGTTTTACCTGAAACTGTCGTCTCTGTGTCAGTCTACTTTCCTCTTGTAACAAAGATTGAGGTGTGAAGACTCGTTTGTTTTTTCCTGAGAGCTATCATAGAGTGTCTCCGAGTACATTCGCAATAAATTGCTTTAAACAATGCCTGGAGTTAGATGTGAAAAAGTTAGGTATGGCAGGTCGTTCTGTTCTGTGGTGTGTTACACTGAAGGGTGGTTATACCGGCTATACAATACAGATAACAAGACACATCATACTTTAAACAGGGGCTGGCTTGGGGATTTTATCATGTAAAAGTAGTACAATGTACAAATGGTATGAACTGCTGTAAACAACATTAAAGAGGAGTGAAAAAATTATTTGCACTTATCTTGGATTTGTTTCTGCAACAAATAATACAGTTACATGGGCTAAATGATTAATTTTCTATATCTGCCAATCTAACATCTGTGAGTTTTTGTTGGTGAACATGTTACTCTTATCTAAATTCTGGAGTAACAAAAAGTCAGGAATAATATACTAGCCCCTGAAGCGTCGCCCAAAATAATATAGTCAACATAATGCAAGTTGCATCATGCATAGAAGGCAAAGCAATACAACACTAATATAACGTTGATTATCATTGATACATGTGGCTTAAGTTTAGAACTGTTTGAAAATAACGGACTATCTTAAATTACTTTTCTCAGTAAATGCAACAATCATATTTAAACAACAAAGCATGCCCTAACATTTCAACAGATGGCTCGACTACTCCCTCTGTCTACCTACAGAGGTACTACATGTAACATTACACATTGTCTTCTCCAAACAAAATACTATCACAAATACTCAAAACAATGTATGTGCAAAAGTGAATGATTGGTGTCAATATACTGTGTCTAGAAACCAAAATGCAGCATGCAGTTAATTTTTCTGTGTATAAATTGCACATAAAGCATATAACAGGCATTAATATTATTTCAGTTATGCCAGCAAGTATTTTTGTTAAAGGAAGTATACCAGCATGGCATCTCAGTTATGGCAATACAAATACGGCAAACAGCCAAAACAGCTGGAGAGCCTTTAAAATGTGTAAGGCTCCCTAAAAGTTGTGCTGCAAAAATATCCAGGTATTGTTGGTATGTTCTACCAATGGACACATACGCTCTATAGTAGCTCTGTTATGATTATCAGGATCTTGTTACAACAGCCTTTTAAAGACTTTTGTTATTTGCATATTGTCAGATGAAATTATGGCTTTCTTTCTACAAACAAGAGGTCCATTCTATGGACAACATTACCGACATGCAAACACATTTGCACTTAACCGATAATCATTTGAACTCGAACTCTAACTGTAATTTTATATAAAACTTGATCTTCTTAACAACGCTAATTGTAGGGTTACAATAACATGGAACAGAGTCATAGAAACACAACCATTTCTAAACTCGAATAATATTGTACAACATTAACTCTAAATACCAGGACATCAAAATCTACATCTTAGTTAAGAAAAGAATTAATGTAATGTAAATGTAAAATTGTGCTTTTAGGTGGTAAACAATACACAAACATATGGATAAAGAACTTGATATGTATGTGAGAAGTAATTTTATCTAGTTGGTATATGGTGAGTATAGTTATATGTCAGTTTATCATATCAAGTTGCTTTGTAATAACTTTTGACAAGAGCATGAAAGTTCATCTGTGCTGATAGTTAACATAGTACAGACTGAGTAAAACTTTATTCAAACACAAATGGTTAGTTCATCAAATTTTCCACTGTCCTGCTGTCTTGGGTGATTGGTACTGTAAATCTTTAAACGCTTGCAGTGATTTTAAATCCTCAGTGACCTCATGATAAAGCAAATTGCATTTTCAATTAAATGTATCTCTAACGTTACTGTTCTACAGAATTGTTTTAACACTGTGAAAACCGTCTTTCACTTCCTACCACGAATTCAAATTCCCACAAAAATCACTAAATTTTACAGTAACTTGAAATCTGAGGAAGACCACAGTTGGAGTGAAAAATCTAACATGGTTACCTTTTGTGTTGGAACACACTTTCAGCTCTTTACTGTAAACTTTTAACATAACTGCCACACAGGACTCCCTACTTTGCTGATAGAGGCTCTTCAGACTCAAAGCCAACCTGTGTCAATGTGTCGATAGAGGCACTAAATACAAAGCATCATACTACAGTTAACTACCTACTGGCTGGGTCAACATGTGCATAGATGGTTGTACTTGTTCTGTTTTCGTTACAAACGTCTTCTGTGACCAGTGCAGAGTTGAGAAGTAAAGCCCACAACATGGACTATAAAGTCTTAATGGTAACATAACATACAGAACCTTCTTAATGTAGAGAGTGGATATGAACATTACAAGGGGTATACTACATGCAAGACCATGAATTTCAGAATGGCACAAAACATAATACCACAGGCTTCATTTTCATAAACCACCAGTACTGTAAAAAACTAGGCCTGTGTTTCTGTTTGCAGCTGTTCTTTACTGTTTGCAACATCTACCTCAGCATCCCCTTTAACGTTTTCATTGGACACCTTGTCGGTGTCTGGATCCTTCCTCTCACTTCTAGCCTCTTCACACTTATTCTTCTCCACATCAGCTGAATCCTGGTCTTCTATGGCGTCTCCACTGCCCTCTGCAGTAAATGTGATCCCACCACTGTCTTGGTTGGGGACGTCTTCAGTCTCCTTGGACGAGGCATCTTGCTCCTGTGTCAGCTGACTGCTATCTCCATCACCTAAGGATGCCAAACAAGATAAATCAGTGTGGATATGTACACATATGCTGAGTTGGGAGTAGCCTGGAATCCATCCTATTCTAGCTCCAGTTTGCTCCCCTATTGCATCTAAGATAACTTTCCCAATTTTTATTTTACAAAATTTATAGTCAGCTGGTGCAGACGAATTTTAGAGACTAGCTCACTGACCAACTCCCAACCACAGATGACCTTCCTCACGTCTAACTCTCAACCATGGTCTGGAGACCCTGGTTCAAACCTGGGAAGGGCATCTCAGTTGGGACTGCACCTGTCTTTGGGAAGATGTGTAAACTGGGGGTCCCGTGTTTGGGGAGGTTCTTCGAGCACATTAAAGGGCTAGAAACCCCTCCCTGTAAAGATATATCCTACTACTAACACAGCAAGGAAACTTGCTGCCATATGTGCCACTAGGTACAACAAGGGTCCAATTCCAAACAAATGAATGAATGAACTAACCATTATGTTGAATTTCCTCCTGTGGCACTCCATCCACAATCTCCACATAGCTGTGGTCGACTGAGTCGCTCCTCTCCAGAGCCGCCTCCTCCTCTCCCATCGAGTCTCCTGACGCCTGTCTCCTCATCAGCGCATCCGACAACTGTCTGGCCAGCAAGCTGTGGGGCGGCCGACTGGGCTTGCTCGGTTGCCTGGCAACTTCTGAAGTTTCCGCTGCAACTTCAGAATCTTCTGACGGTTGCTGGGAAACATCTGTTGTTGGCACGGCAACGTCAGGAGGTTGTTGGGCAGTGTCGTTGGATTGTAGAGCTTGCTGTTGAGGTTCAACTTTTGGACCAACGACAGTGCTGGGATCGATGTAGTTGTTTAGATCTGTGTAGGGTTCACTGTAGTCCAGACTGTCGTCGTCATGTGTGGCCATCAGATCTGGAAAAGGACACAATAATTTTGTATGAGTACTGTGATTTTTTAAATGTTTGCTGTTCGTTTCAATGACTAGGGCCTCCAGCTACATCCAGATAAAAGCAAAGTCCTGTGCTTTAAATCCAACATGCAGGGAAGGTATTGCAAATGCAGAAATGTTCGCGGTGGTTTTATGCTTGTGGTTTTCTCGGTGAACTCTTTACCCCGAACTTAACCCACCACAAAAAGCCAATCCATTATGTGACTGTAGCACTGTGACAGTCACTGCGACAGTCACTGCGAACAGTCCATTTTCTCTCTACCGCGAAATTAAATCCCCGCGAACATTTCTGCATTTACAGTACTTTATATAATTACCTGGTCTTGGCAGCGGTGCGGGCGGCCTGTTGGGTAGAGTTGCTGCTTTCGGGGGTGGGGGTCTGGCGGGGGGAGGACCCTTTCCAGACAGCATCCTCGTCAGCCTTCTGGGAGGGGCTTCTGTTGATGATAAACTTGCCGGGTCATCTCTGGCAGACGGTGAGACATCTCTTGTGTGCGACGGGGGATGGGATGGGGGAGGGGGGCGGCTTGGGGTGGTCTTGGCGGTTGTTGTCCCTTCAGGCGCTAAGTTTTGGCTGGAGTTTTGAGAAGAGGGTAAAGGTGGTCCACTGTCTTCAACCTCGGGACTAGCAGGTGGGACTGCTTCTTCATCAAAAGGATTTTTTCTTATGCTGACCCTGTCCTCCCCCATTCCGTCTGCAGACGTAGTACTGTCCTGCACATGCCCTGTGGCTGGCTGTGGAGAGGTGGGTTGCACCATGTGGGTGGAGGGGAGGGAGGGTTGGTAGGTGAGGGGTCGGTAGGTGTGGAGGGTGGATCCTTCCTCCTGCCCCCCCTCCTTAGGAGGGTTCTGCATGTTGAGTTTCTCTGCCACTTCTCTCACCAGATGGACTCCTTCATCATCCACTGTAACAAATGAAACATTTAGGCTTGACACCAAGGCTACTGCCATGTTTTTTACCATGTACAGTTTAAATGATATATTTTACAAAAATAAAATCAGCATAAAAAGCAGAGAAAACAACTCATTTGTCATCCACTATCAAAACACAAAACAAAGCGATTCAGTACATAAGGTTCTTGGACCATGATTTAAACATTATATAATGTAGCAAGTGGCAGGACAGAGTTGGAGGGGCTGGTCACCACAAATATCATGTTTGAGTAAGAGCAGTAGTTTGTTAGGCTAGGCCATGTGAAGATAAACATTATGTATTGGCTTGCCAATGTTACCTTATTCTCAAATAGTTCTCAAAATAAGTTCTCTTTTTTCTCAAAATAGTTCTTTTTTTCTCAAAGAAAGGCAAATTCATGGCTGAAAACATAAACTTACAACTCTTCATATCCTCTGGAGTCATGGGGGTGGGGACCTCGGGGATGAACTCTGCCAGCGCCTGCTGTGTGGTTGCTAGGATACCGCATCTCTGGTGGTACAGCTGCATGCTGTCTGCCAGCGTCAGCAAGGCTGCCTTTACCTTTCCGGCCTGCAATGCAAATATTTGATTTTCCAACAATTGCAAATACATGTAGTTGAATTAGGTTGGAAAAATTGTACATTCCCTTATTTTCGTGGGGATTTGATTTCATGGTAGAAGTGAAAAAAAATTTCATAGTTCATATTAAAAACAAAATGATGCACACACAAAAAATGTCGTGGTAGTTCTAGCAAATCTTTTAAAACAAAAATCAGTACCAGGTCCACTGTATATTCATGCAAAAGAACAAAAATAGTTTTCTTCATAGCACACTGTGTAATTTCTATAAAGGGCATAGTTGCCAGTCAGGTTGTATGAGCTCTCAAGATTCTCAAGGAAACTGTTTGAAGAAATAGTACAAGTTGAAGAGACCCTTGGCAAGCGTGCCAAGCATGAACACTTGTACTTGACATTCCTGCCGTACCTTGTATACTTCAAACTTGGTCTTGGCAATCTGGTACTTTGTCTGGGATTCCTCTGCAGCTGATACAGCCTGAAGGGAAACATGTACATGACATGAAATACTGTACTGGCACAGCAGTACGTGCAGTCAATGATACTTTATATGTAGTCACAGTTCTTCTAATTCTTATCATGATGAGTATTGGGATCAGGATGATTCGGCCCTTTACCGATTTGTCCACATCAACTCGGCCAGGGTTAGAGTTAGGGTGTTGAGCCGAGTCTGATTAGCCATAGGCGAGTTGTAAAAGGGCCAAGCGTCCAACATCCATGAGTGTTTTTCTATCTACAAATGTATATTTGAAGTACTAATGTATAAATATAATGCAGATTAAACACATGACTGGCTTAATCTTTATGTTTCCAACCCATTAGTACAAAATATGGAAGGAGAGTGTTGAAACAATGATATGAAGACTTCTGCTTTCTGTGCTGCGTCAAAAATATAAATATAAGGAAAAATTCTGCTTTCTAAAAGTTACTGTTTCAGAACAGTAAACTTCTTGAAATATTGAAGGAAAGTGTTCTACTTTCTGATTGTTCGGTTTCACAATCAAACATAACCCCCATTATGGACCCTACATCTGCTTGGAGATCCCCCCACTCACCATGGCCACCTCAGCCTGCATGGCCTCCAGCCTGGCCCCATCACTCCTCTTCTTACTGTGCTCCGTCTGCCTCCTGAGCTTCAGCACCTTCGCCTCGCACGTTTCCTTCACTTTCTGGATCTCATCCAGCAGTTTCTGCTCCGCCAGAACCTCCTTGAAGGCCTTCCTGTACTGTAGGTACTGTGGAAACAGTGACATTTACATGGCTAACATTATTGTGGAAAGGGAAACATCTACATGGTTAACAGTATCGCCGGCAAAGGCTAAGAACTACCCATAGAAAATTTCTTCTTCATCATCATCATCATCATAATTTTTACTCTAATGAGTTAATTTAAAGCATATACAAGGTGAAAATCTGAATGAACACATTGTAATAAATATCCATTCACAATGTTTGGACTTGGAGTTATCCTGTTAACCTGAAACACAAGAGGCACAGTCTCCTGGCTCCCGGGATTGAACACGGGCTCACCAGGGCACAGACCGCATGCCATAACCGCTAGGCTAAAAGGTCCGGACCAGTTAGACTGGTCAGTTAGTGGCCCTTGAACCCCACTGTTACATACAATCAAGAATCCAGCAAACAAAAGATAAACTTCTTGTCAGAGATACGTGTGTTATTTGTGCTCACCTGGTCAGCATACTCTGTTGCTATCTTGTCTGCTAACCAGTGAATCTCCGCCTGCCGAACTGACACCTCCCGTATCGTGAAGTCATCCTGACACTTGGAAAACTTCAGGAGAAGTTGGGACTCTGGAAATACACAAATATCATGAGTCAAGTATACCTGGAAATTCCCTTATTAAGTAGACTATTTATTCATAAAGGAATTTCATTATTTTGTAAACAAAGATACTCACTGAGTCAACTAGTTCTTAGGCCAAATAATTTATCAGGCTTATTTTGACAGTCATTAGTTACCTCAGGCTGTACCTTTTATATCTAGGGCATAAATAGAAGGAGAATCGCTCTATTCATGTTGTATACTATTGAATAGAATTAGAGATTATTGCATTGCATAGAGTGAGCACTGTAAAACATAACATACTGCAAAACCCTAAGTGAACCTTCTAACGTTACATGTCATGATCACGAGGCATGTAACGGCATGTAACGGTGGATGTGGTCAGAAACATCAACAGCAAAGGTCACGGTTAGTGAAATAGTTTACTTAATAAGGGAACATCCAATAGTACTTTGTACCTTGGGGAAAATATATGCAAAAACAGGGAATGTTTTCCATAAGAAAATCTAATAATTTACGTCTGTTTATGTTTGTTTCTTTTGTTGTGTTAGGATTTTTGCATGGAGTTTTGACCTTGAGTCTCTACTCTCCAAGCAGAGGTTAGGCTCCAGCTAGTTTGGAATATGTTTTGGGGGGGTTTGTCCGGCTTTCTATTTTGTCACGTTTTCTTTATGTGACACCAAGAAGTAAAGAAAACGTGACAAAATGAAATCCTGAAAAAGGCGAATAAAAAACGTTGCTAACTAGCCGGAGCCTAACATCTGCTTGGAGGGTAACGGTCTCCACTGTAACTGTTAATGGCTCGTCCCTGACTACAGTGTGCCCAACAGTGGACTGCGATAGACGTCATTGTTTATACACGGCGCACTGGCTGACATGGGATCAAAGGAGCAATCACACAGATTACACGCTTGGAAATGGAAATCTAATTTGCGCTCGGTTGTTTCTACACAAGCCAACAGTCCACGCAACCGTTATTCGCTCCTCGTTTGTTTTTGCAGCAAGGGCAGAGGAGTGGCAAAAATTATGTTTCGTCACGACCCAACCCTAGCTTGTACCGCTAGATTATCAAAGGAATAAAATCGAAAGGATTATGGTGAAGCTAGGAAGCAAAAGAACATGTTGATTAAAAAAAACATCACATTGAAACGGTTGTTTTGTTAATATCAATTATTCAGAGTGTCAGGAACAAATTATGAACCTTCCCAGTGCAAGTATGTATCAAGGAAGGCATGCCCCCCTCCCCATGGTTAGGCGATGTTTCCTTACACAGCTAGATGTACTGACCGTTATTGCTGGCTGTGATGTATTTACAGAGAGCTTCGTGAGTTTCCTTCTGGGCGTGCAGCAGCTCCACCAGCTCGGAATGCCGCCCGATCCCGGCGGGGGACAGCGCCTTCACCGCCCGACGAATGTCGCGAATCATGCCGCTGATCGACGTTCCGCCCTTCTCGCAGAAAAAAAAAAGCGGAAGTTGTTTTCGCAGTCTTCACCGAAGTCTCATGATAAGGAATGGTACTTGAAATTCCTTGAGGGCCAGCACGTGCGAGGAATTTAAACCGCGCGCGTATTTTGTGACTTCTTGTCACCAGAACTTGACCAAACCATCTCCGATTTCGTCGTAACAAAACGTTCTGTCTTATTTCTCAACCCGGAAGTCACAACTATCGGGCAGCAACCACTTCCGGGTTGATTCTCCTCACTTGACCTGTTAAATGTTTGTCAAGTCAGTTTTGTTGTGTTCCAGTTTTTCGATTTAGTGAAGGAACACTTCATCAAAGGGCTAAAAATTAAAGACCCTCTGTTTGATACGATCGTTTTGAATCTATGAATCTTCTGTTAAAAATATATCGTTTTCTCTGCGCTGTCAGAATTTAAGGTGTATGTAACCTGATAGCATGTAGCAATATTAGATCGGTCGATGTATTCTTATAAAAATGTATACTACTATAATATATAGAAATGAATACTACTATAATATATAGAAATGAAATAGAGACTAGTAGATTGAAAATATGTATTAAATACAACACGATTTCCATACAAAGTGAAAGTCAGCAGCATAAGACATAGCACCTATTACTTTGCTTGGTGAGGGATCCTTACTTCTTTAGACTAATGATTAAGAATGTGAAAGATCTTGACCATGAACGATTTCACAACTTGTTTTATTATTCTATTTTTGCCATGATCTCTGAATTTTTGGCAATCTTCTAGGAAGGAATCCAACACGACCTTTTACCATTCGATAGTTGGTGAGCACATCTAATACAGTTTAATGACTATAGTCTTGTTTTATGCACTTAATGCATTTATCACATCATAAATGTACTAAACTTTCATTCAGAATATGTACATCACTTTCTTCGCTAATGATTGCTGTTCGTTTATGCCTTTATAATGATGCAATACTCTGACGTTATATCATGTTTGCATAGATTAGACTCAACTGAGACTGGAGTTTTACAGACTTTCGGGAACCTGTGTCCCGCTTCTGACGTCACGTTTCCTAAGATCGCGTGACAGATATCGGAGTGGATCACTATTCATGAAGAAGCTTAAGGGTTGATTAAACTAAATTCTGTTACTAGTACTTTGCATGTAAAATCATACTTCACACGTGCTGGCGATGAAATTGGAAATTTCACAATCAAACTGTTACATATAACTAATGATCATACAGATTTACCAGTGGACTTGCCCGCAAGCCGTGCGGCCCAAGGGCTACAGAAATGGAGATGGGCGCCGCCCTATAAACCATATGGTACTATAAGGACTTCAACTATGTATTAGAGCAGCTTTCGAACATATGTTACCAAGTCATGTAGCATCTGTTTTCCGATCTCAAATTCAAAATGTTTTAAAGCCAAGTCCATGGACATGATCCCGTGGAAGCCTGACGGGTAGCGCACCAGTTGGACCTGAACTCCCGCCATTTCCAGCCTCTTGGCGTACATGATCCCGTCATCCCTCAGTACGTCCGTCCCACAAACAGTGACGTAGGTGTTCGGCAGTCCGGACAAGTCGGCGTCTTCTGCCATCAACGGAGATAAGTAGGGATTCAGGATGTCCTTAATGTCGTCTTGTAGATCTATGCTGGCGTCTTCATCAGGCGTCGATCTTGGCACGGATTCGTCGAGAAAGTGTCGGTCAACGAAAGAGGCAAAGCGCGACTTCTTCAGCGCAGCCGTGTGGCCGTTGTTTGAGAATGTGTCGACCAGGGACATGTTGTTGTTGAGGTATTTTATCCAGAACCCAATCATCAGATTAGCAGGGAGGTTTACGTACACACTGTGCCCCCTGGCCCACGAGGGTGTCTGAAAGTCGAACGCTTGGAGAGCGGGGTAGATTAGCGCTTGGAGTTTTAGGGGCGGGAACTTCTTTTTGTCGTCCTTTTTCAGCCTCAGAGCGACCGCGGCAGCCAGGTTGCCTCCTGAACTGTCTCCCGCCACACCGATTCTTGTCGGGTCGACTCCGTACTCACTGGCGTGTTGGAGGAAATGTTGGGTAGCCGTAAGACAGTCTTCAAACGGAATGGGGAACTTGTGTTCAGGGGCTTTTCGATATCTGGAAATAGGCAGTAACGTTACATATAAGTAGCAAATACAGCTGTAATCTTGTACTGGTCGAAGACAAACTTGAATATGAAAAAAACACATCTCAAATGTATAGGATTCGAAGCAATTTTGTCTTATGTCCACTTGTGCCACTGATATGAGCTAAGTGCTTGAATATAGCACCGCTATGTAACGTTATGTTTGAAATAAAATAGAATAACAAATTCTGAAAATAAAGTTATAATCGAAACTTACTCCACTGACACGACCACAGCTCCTGTTCCCTGTGCAATGCGCCCCACGAGTAGGTCGTAGGCATCTGAAAGGAATTATGATACGTTTCCTTATAATCTGCTTTGCAAATTATCGTATGGTTGGTAATGTGCCAGATGCCATATTGATATGGCCCACCCAGCATTGGGATGTCCCACCTTCTCCCTGCTGCCTAACCCCGTTACCAATACAAATTTGCTGCCAAACGGCTACCTTAGCATGCTGAAGGGCTAGGCAAATATGCAATGGCGGCTCTATTAATATTGTATATTACACACAAACTGATGATGTAGATAGCGTTCTCCCAAAACGTACAGACAGAGCTGAGGACCCATCCTCCTCCATGAAAGTACACCAGGCCCGTCATCTTGCGTCCCCCCGCCCCCTCCTGGAGTTGTGGTCTGTAGATCCGAACTTGGACGCCGCTGAAGGACGAGTCGGTAACCTCCAGGTTCGAATCTGAGACCAGGAATGCGGGTTTGAGGCCGATCTTGCGGAAGAAGTCTGCCCTCTCGCCGAAGCCCATCTTCTCGTAAACACTTCCCTGTACGGGCACAAGTCAAATTGGACATTAGTCTCCAAGCAGATGTAGGGACCAGGCCAGTGTTTACGTGTTTGTTTTTTATACAGTCAAACCTGACGGGTCAACCACCTGGCGCAGCCAACCGCCTCCAATCACAAGGCATGGCACATTAAAACGGTCCCGTCCAATTTTACATAATAAAGACCCTCTGCTAAGCAACCACCTGTTTTACCCAACCAGCAACCATTTTCTCAGTCTCCATGCATGTATACCCCACTGAACAACCAAGATAGCGGCACCTCGCCCAGCGACCACTCATCCTCAGCAACCACCTTTCCTAGACACTTTTCCTCAGTCTCTTGAGTGGTTGATGCGACCAGGTTCGACTGTATAAAACTTTTAAGTGAGCAATAGCCACTGAATCTTAGCGGTCAAAGTGGTTTTGTTGTTGCTGATTCTGTAACACGGGCATAATGCTGGGCATTACATTGTCAGTAAAAACAAACTTTAAACGGAAAACGAAGTGCAAAGTCTGAAACATTATTCAAGCCGACTTACAATGAGGCTGAAAGTCACGAAGACCGCCTTGAACATGACCACCTTGCCGGGTTCCGTGACGTCAGGGGGTAGTGACGTGTACACGTACACGGCCAGAACCGCAGCGGTCACAGCCGTCAGCAAGGTCACGGTTTTACAGGCACCCATCATGTCGGTCAGCTATGGCACCTGTCGGTCAGCTATGTTACCGTGATCACTGAAAGATAAAATCTATTTATACATCTATTTAGAATTCAAAACATTTGATGAACGATGGACATAACAGATGACCATCATTTTTTTAAAGGTTGACTACAAGACTTCAACCATTCACACCAGAGAGACCCCTACTCTATTTCAATTCTGATCAGTGTGATGGGTTCTTTAACGTGCTCGAGGTGTGGCTCTCATCAAACACGCGACCTCTGGCGTTACTTCCCATCCGAGAGGACAAGAAAATAAACAAACAAATAAACAACCGTCTCTAACCGAAGCTAGGATCTAATTTCACCTTAGTTGAGTGAGGAAATAGGTGTTAAGTACATTTCCCAAGGTCACAAGACTGGGGATGCCAGGGATTCGAACCCTGAATCTTCAGACTTTAGTTAAGTCAACACAACCCTTACCACAACACCACCTTTTTAAAATCTTCACAACTTGGTATAACAACGCATTAAACTTAGCCTGGGTGCCATACGATTACTACCGGGGCTCCTACACTCGCTACTCTGAAATCTTACCTATGAAATTTACCTACAACAAGACTAAAGTCGCATGGATACACCTATACGGTGCCTTGTTTTGCTGTTCACAAGAGCATTTTAATGCCATAGAAATATAACCAGACTCAGATTCAGTGGTAGGGAATTTAAAAGAATGAACAGACGTTGACGATTGGTATGATTAGGCGAGTCAAGATGAACCAAATATTTCCATCTCAAGCCCAAGCTTTGAGTAAGAAACCAAACCCGGAAGTCAATCCGCAGGAAAGTCGCCAGCCAGTTCACTACATGTCCTACAAGTCCTTGGCGGCAGTTGCTATGCCCTGTGTCTAAATCAAGCTTATTAAGTAGAACTATTGCTACAAGACAACATTTAGGCTGCACAACGTTCTTACCGACAAGGTTGCAGCTCAGCTTGTTAGGAAACTGATGAACTGTGCCGACGCAGGTTAAGGGTCGACGAACACTAGGTCATGTTAGCAACGCCGTCTTGTAGTGCTTCCGCGTATTGCAGGTAACCAGAGGAAATCACGCATTTAGTGAACTTGTGTCCAGTTTAAAGAAATGTGTGCAAAGAAATGAGCAGATAACGACAGACAAACAAACAAACAAACAAACAATTTTCTATTCCCAATCGTATCTCGTGTCACAATGCAAACAATGTCCTTTGGTGAACGGTGGGAAGGTACTCATACAGTATTTTCTCTAAACTCCTAGTTTAAATTTGGTAACTGCACAAATTAAGCGTGAAGTTTATCTCTAAATCTCCAATGGATGTGATTGACATAGACAACTCTCTCTCCCTCATTCTCCCTCTCTCTCTCTCTCTCTCTTTCTCGAACTCTCGATCCCTCACTCTCTGGCGCGATGAGATTGTCATAAACCGTCAACAACAACGTTAACATCACAGATGATCACGTATGAACGTTGCGAAGTCCTGTTCCATCTGTTTTCCGACCTCAAAATAAAACGGTTTCGATGCCAAGCTCATAATGGCGTGGAAGCCTGACGGGTAGCGCACCAGTTGGACCTGAACTCCCGCCATTTCCAGCCTCTTGGCGTACATGATCCCGTCATCCCTCAGTACGTCCGTCCCACAAACAGTGACGTAGGTGTTCGGCAGTCCGGACAAGTCGGCGTCTTCTGCCATCAGTGGAGAAAAGTAAGGATTCAGGATGTCCTTAATGTCCTCTGGTAGATCTATGCTGACGTCTTCATCAGGCGTCGATCTTGGTACGGATTCGTCGAGAAAGTGTCGGTCAACGTAAGAGGCAAAGCGTGAGTTCTTCAGCGCAGCCGTGTGGCCGTTGTTTGAAAATGTGTCGACCAGGGACATGTTGTCGTTGAGGTACATTATCCAGTGTTCAATGATCGCGTCAGAGGGGAGGACAACGAAGAAACTGCGTCCTCTAACGTACGAGGGAGTCTGAAAGTCGAACGCTTGGAGAGAGGGATATACGAGGGCTTGGAGTTTTAAGGGCGGGAACTTCTTTTTGTCGTCCTTATTCAGCCTCAGAGCGACTGCGGCAGCCAGGTTGCCCCCTGCGCTGTCTCCCGCCACACCGATTCTTGTCGGGTCGACTCCGTACTCACTGGCGTGTTGGAGGAAATGTTGGGTAGCCGTAAGACAGTCTTCAAACGGAATTGGGAAGTTGTGTTCAGGGGCCAGCCGATATCTGAAACAAAAAGAGACCACAGCATGTTTAGGGGAAAAGATAGGAAAAACTGGAAGTTCTGCTGCAGTACTTAGGATAGTCGACAGGAGGCCCAACCTTGCCCCTCACCTTCGTCATCATAAGACCTTCCCACAGACCAAATGTCATCACAATTCATTCGGCTGTTCTTAGATTTCACAGGCATTGACAAGGACTTGATAATAGACGTCGACAAATGGAAAGTGCACTGGTAAGGCCTAAGTAGCAGAAGGATTATCCCGGCAAAACATTGGCAGGTATTAATTTTTGTTCTGAAACTATTCACGGCACGTAGAAAAGAGGACAAGTGGAAAGGTGTCAACAATATCCTATATATTCATATCTTATATTCATATCATGAAAATTATCGTGATACTTACTCAACTGACACCATTACAGCGCCCGTCTGGTTTGCGATGCGTCCGACCTGAGCGTCGCATGAATCTGAAAAGAAACCAATATAGATTTATTATGTTTGCACATAGAAAGCAAATTACATCGACATTCACATAATCTATGATTTAACTTACTTACACATGTCGCAATATGGATAGTCCAATAATTTACCACTTTGATTAATTATAGTACATTTACATTAATTATGCAAATCAGGGATTTATTCGCATAATAAGTATTTGTCATGTTCCACATGTCATAAACTATATGTGATTCATGTACATGAGTCATATTGCACAAAACACCGGGATTATAGAATTTCCTCATTACTTATGCAAATCAAGTCCCAAGCTGCATAATTTACATCTTACAAAATTATGTAAATTTTTGTCTAAGCCACCTGCATATCGAATATTACGGAAATCTGATGTTCCTTTGTTCAGTTATCCTCCTTCAAAGATTTTAACAAAAACGCCCCTGCAATGCAAATTGGAAGTTCTGCTACAGTACCAAGGTCATATACCAGTGGCTCCAAAATTGACCTTGACCTTCGTCGTACCAGCACCTAACCACATAAAAAATATCACCATAATCCATTTAGGGGTTCTTGAGTTATGTTGACTTCAAAATATTTCCCAAACCTACCAATTGAGCCAATGATCCAGCCTCCTCCATGGAACCAAAGTAGACCAGCCATCTTGCCTCCTTTCGCCGTTTTTTGAGCTGGTGGTTTGTAGACTCGAACCCAGACGCCATCGAAGGACGCGTCCTTAACTTCCAGGTTAGGATGTGACACCCGTGACGGCGACAGCGATCTCGTTATGGCAAGTGCATTAAACCCCATCGCCTCCAACATCCACTCCTGTAACAATTCAGGGTATCACACCAGAATAGTTACTGTGATTGTTAAAAAGGTATTGTCTGAGCAAATGAGTGCCTGAGAACATACTGACTTGTATACACTGTATTTGTTTGTATTGCATACCCGGTAAACCTCATGGCGCGACACACCAGGTTTGTACTGAAGAAACAAAATGCATGTCTGGGGCATATAGGTTTGATCCGCTCACACCGGGAAGGACCCCTTATCTTTTCGATAAGTGTTATGGGTTCTTTTACGTGCTAGAGGAGCGGCTCTCCTCCAACACAGGACCAAATATGAAATAGAAGTCCGCGTAGCTCAGCTGATAGCAGCCTCCAATTAGCTGGTAACTGGAAGACCCCGATTTAATATTGGGCAGGACAGCCTGGTTGAGGTGCACCCTTCTTCCGGAAGGGACGTAAAAGGGGGTTCCGTGTTCGAGGAGATTCTTCGTGCATGTTAAAGGGGAACGGCTAGCAAGCCCTCCAAGAAAAAATATACATTGCTATTAAAGTTATGCGTCACTATACATACGACGGTCTTAACGAGCGAATGATGTTGAAATATTGACTTACAATAAAGTGACGCGTTCGCACAAGTCCCTTGATGATGATGGCTTTGCGTGGTTCTGTGACGTCAGGAGGTAGAGACGAGTACAAGTAAGCTGCAAAAACCGCGGCGCCCAGGGCACAGGCGGCGGTCAGCCATGTCACAGTCCCGACAAATCCCATACTGTCCTTAATCTGTTAACACAAACAGGTGACATAAGATCCTCAAACTGTTAAATCAAAGATTGGCAGCGTGGAAAAAAGTACAACGAAACAAAACTAATGCCTCACATAATGTTACCTTTCGGTGTAGTAATAACTGCTTTATAAAGATACATGTATTATGATGTATAATAACTGATCCTGCCTTATAAAATCGTTATACAATGATTCTGCTGATGACTGGAATGGACTTTGACCACATATTCACCTGTCAGGCTCCCCGTGCAACTGGGTCAAAAAACAGGTCGACTAGCTAGTTCTTTAGTTAATGAAACAATATTTGATTTATATGCGCAAAACTTGACGGCCTGCCGGTTATTCGCATTATCTAACATTACTAACGAGTAAAATTCCGCAGTTTTTACCATATTTAGCACGGTGAAACAACCGTGTTATAACTTACACATGTGCCTTGCAAAGCAGCCGTGCGTTGTGGACCCAGCCCTCAAGCAAACAAAAAATACCGTGTGAACAAAGAGACCTAAAATCTCCGGACAATTGACTAATCACTTAGTCGCGTCTCTAGGCGGAGTTACTGTGAACTGCATGATTTGATACTTATTATGCAAATCATTATCTAATTTTCATAATTGATGAGGAAAGTTTATACGTTCTCTGCATTTCATGATAGGACTTTCAAACATGTTACATATATAACTGAGAGAAATATTGATCGGTATCAAATATGTAAATGAAGACCTAACATGCATAATGAATGAGAAAATGATATAGCTCAAGGTGCGGTTGACGAATCATTATGATTTTTCATAGGAAAATAGGCTAAGTGATGCTGGGTATAATTGAATGCCAATCATGCAAACCAGAATCTACTTCCCGTGAATAATGAAAGCAATATCATACAGTGCTCTATGATTCAAACATGTGAAGTTTGTAACTGACGAAGAGAGGAATGTTGATGGATAAAAAAATGCTAATGAGGACCTATTTTGCTATAAATGTAATACTGATCAATGACTGCAATTTCATTTATTCATCTATTTACTTATTGCAAACTCGTGTCCCATGACTAATTGCAAGGACACAAACAGACACAATAGGGCATAAAAATGTCCAAAATTGTCTAGCCTACAGAACTAGAAATCTATAAATGCTGCATCCATGGCATTTCCTATCTCTCAAAACAAGATACCAGCACAAAAGCCAAACTGACCTTACAAGTTACAAAATAACAAAAGTAGTAACATGTCATTACATGATGAACAATATTTGGATAAAAATGTCTATATACCCTATGCAGCCATAGAATTAGACGTTAGCCGATGTTTCGACAACCGTCTTATAGCGTCTGTCACCTTCCTATTGGTAATGCAAGCTGGTTCTATATCGCACTGCAGCTAGGTGTCGCTGCTGCAGTGTGAAGAATGGGGTCACAAACGTAACATTTGATTTGTTTATAACTAAGCGGGATAGGATGATGTAAGCTTAATAGGTGCAAGTGTGCAGCCTGGTAGAAACAATACCACGATGGAGACCTCTACAGCTACACACACAGAGTTTTGTAACTTTTTAAAACATGCCATGGTCGTGAGTTTTGAGTGGTAGATAGCTTTTGGGGCACAAAATAAGTGGTGCAGGTTTGGGCCCCCGAGCGGCTTTTTGGCATGGCACTCAAGAGGGGTTGACGAATCATCATAGTTTTAGGTATGTAGATAGCTTAAGTGATGCTTAATATGGCTAAATGGTATGACACACAAACAAACCAACAGGTTTTTTTCTATTCCCAAACGTATCTCGTGTCACATGTACAATGTGATGAACAATGTCTATTTGATGAATTAGGACTATGATCATACATTATTTTCTAAAGAAAAAACAAGTTTGGTAACTGCAAACATCAAGCGTGATATTTATCTCTACAACAAATCGACAATATCAACATTACAGATGATCACGTAAGAACGTTGTCAAGTCCTGTTCCATCTGTTTTCCGACCTTAAAGTAAAACGGTTCCGATGCGAAGGTCAAGATCCCGTGGAAGCCTGACGGGTAGCGCACCAGTTGGACCTGAACTCCCGCCATTTCCAGCCTCTTGGCGTACATGATCCCGTCATCCCTCAGTACGTCCTTCCCACAAACAGTGACGTAGGTGTTCGGCAGTCCGGACAAGTCGGCGTCTTCTGCCATCAGTGGAGAAAAGTAGGGATTCAGGATGTCCTTAATGTCGTCTGGTAGATCTATGCTGACGTCTTCATCAGGCGTCGATCTTGGCACGGATTCGTCGAGAAAGTGTCGGTCAACGTAAGAGGCAAAGCGTGAGTTCTTCAGCGCAGCCGTGTGACCGTTGTTAGAGAATGTGTCGACCAGGGACATGTTGTTGTTGAGATATCTTAGCCATAGTCCAATCGTCACCTCAGAAGGGAGGGTAACGAAGAAACTGCGTCCTCTGACGTACGACGGGGTCTGAAAGTCGAACGTTTGGAGAGAGGGATATACGAGGGCTTGGAGTTTTAAGGGCGGGAACTTCTTTTTGTCGTCCTTATTCAGCCTCAGAGCGACCGCGGCAGCCAGGTTGCCCCCTGCGCTGTCTCCCGCCACACCGATTCTTGTTGAGTCGACTCCGTACTCACTGGCGTGTTGGAGGAAATGTTGGGTAGCCGTAAGACAGTCTTCAAACGGAATTGGGAACTTATGTTCAGGGGCCAGCCGATATCTGAAACAAAAAAAGATCATAGCATGTCCAGGAGGAAAGATAGAAAAACTGGAAGTTTTGCTGCAGTACCTAGGGTAGTCGTTAGAGGCCCAAACTTAAGTCTGACCTTCGTCATCCTATTAAAGACCTTCCCACAGACCAAATGTCATCATAAATCATACGGCGAGTTGTACTCACCACAAATATCCCGAAGTACAAACAGAAGGATTACCCGGGCAAAAATATTGGCAGGTTTTGTTATTGGTTGTGAAATCATTTACGGCAAATAAAAGAAAGAGGACAAGTGGAAAGGAGTCAGCAATATACTATGTACTAATATGTTATATCTATATCATACTAATCATCGATACTTACTCAACTGACACCACAGCAGCGCCCGTCTGGTTTGCGATGCGTCCGACAAGAGCGTCGCATGAATCTGAAAAGAAAAAGGAATATGAATTTATTATGCTTTGCTTACAGAAAGCCTTTTTTGGCGGATTCGTAAGTTACTGTCCTTGATTTTAATTCAGAAATTACAATACAATAGTTGATACGTACTCAATCTTTTAACAGCCTCAAACGAAACTTTTAGACGAATGTGATTTACAAATACGATACATGGTGCCGTGTGACACAAGAAAAATATGTCCCAAACGTACCGATTGAGCCAATGATCCATCCCCCTCCATGGAACCACAGTAGACCAGCCATCTTGCCCCCTTTCGCCGTTTTCTGAGCTTTTGGTTGGTAGACTCGAACCCGGACGCCATCGAAGGACGCGTCCGTAACTTTCAGGTCAGGATGTGACACCCGTTGCAGTGGCAGGGATCTCATTATGCCAAACCCCATCTCCTCGTATATCCATGCCTGTGACAATTCATGCAGGGTATCACACCGGAATAGCTCCTGTAATCATTGATTTAGACGGTATTGTCTGAGCAAAGTGCGTGAGAATACGACGACTTTAATTTTGCTTGCATACACTTTATTTTGTCCTCTGTGACTAACAATAACCACTTTAGAAAGTTGCTAACGCAACTAGAATTGCAGTCCATCTATCCACACTGTAGGAGCCTCATAGTTGAGCTCATGGGTTAAATTAGTTGTTAACTGGGAGACTCCGGATCAATGACATCTCGGTTGCGGCTACACCCGTCTTTCGGCGGGGACGTAAAATGCGTGTTCGAGGAGGTGCCTAGAGCACGTTAAAGGGCGAGCAAGCCCTCCCTGAAATATATACTTCAACTTAGCACCCCCCCCCCCTCCCCCCTAAGATGACCACGTCAGGGGCAAAGTGGGGTGGGGAGGCCCCGGGCTAAGGCGGGCAGGCCTCCAGCCTCATACCATGCTACTGAAACAGCAAGGAAATCTGCTGCCCTATGTTCCACAATACACCAGTACAAGGGTCTGAACAAGCGAATGATGTTGAAATATAAACTTACAATAAAGTGACGTATTCGCTCAAGTCCCTTGAAGATGAAGACCTTGCGTGGTTCTGCGACGTCAGGAGGTAGAGACGAGTTCACGTACGCTGCAAAAACCGCGGCGCCCAGGGCACTGGCGGCGGTCAGCCATGTCACGGTCCCGAGAACACCCATCGTTAATCTATAAACACAAACAAGTGACATAAGATCCTCAAACTGTTAAATCAAAGATTGGCAGCGTGGAAAAAAAGTACAACGAAACAAGACAAATACTTCACATATGTGACCTTTCGGTGTGGCAATAACTGCCTTAAAAAGATAATATGATATATAATAACTGATCTTTCCTTATGAAATGTTTATACAATGATTCTGCATGCAGCTGGTTGGAATGGACTTTGACCTCTGTTCCCCTGTCAGGCTCCACTTGGAACTGGGTCTAAAGATGAAACAGGTCGACTAGCTAGTTCTTTGGTTAATGAAACAATATTTGATTTGCATGCGCAAAACTTGACGGCCTGCAGTAGGATCACATTATCTAACATCCCTAAAGACTAAAATTCCGCAGTTTTTACCATATTTAGCACTATGAAACAATAGTGTTATAACTTACATATGTGCCTTGCAAAGCAGCCGTGCGTTGTGGACCCAGGCCGCAAGCAAACAAAAAATACAGTGTGAACAAAGAGACCTAAAATCTCCGGACAATTGGCCAATCACTTAGTCGCGTCTCTTGGCGGAGTTACTGTGAACTTCATGATTTGATACTTATCATGCAAATCATTATCTAATTTTCATAATTAATGAGGAAAGTTTATACGTTCTCTGCATTTCATGATAGGACTCTGAAACATGGTACAAATGTTACTGAGAGAAATATTGATAGGTATCAAATATACAAATTAAGACCTAACTTGCATAATGAATGAGAAAATGATATAGCTCAAGGTGCGGTTGACGAATCATCAAGATTTTTCATAGGAAAATAGGTTAAGTAATGCTGGGTATAATAGAATGCCAATTATGCAAATCAGAATCTAATTCGCATGATTAATGAGAGCAATTTCATAAAACTGCTCCATGATTGGATTATTCCAACATGTGACATTTGTAACTGACGAAGAGAGGAAAAAAATATACTAATGAGGACCTATTTTGCATAATGAATGAGAAACAGCTATAATTCTAATACTGATAAATGACTGCAATTTCATTTATACATTTATTTGTTTATTGCAAACTCGTGTCCCATGCATGGCTAATTGCAAGGACACAAACAGACACAATAGCGCGTAAAAATGTCCAGAATTCTCTAGTCTACAGAACTAGAAATCCATAAATGCTGCATCCATGGCATTTCCTATCTCTCAAAACAAGATACCAGCACAAAAGCCAAACTGACCTTACAAGTTACAAAATAACAAAAGTAGCAACATGTCATTACATGATGAACAATATTTGGATAAAAATGTCTATATACCCTATGCAGCCATAGAATTAGACTTTAGCCGATGTTTCGACAACCGTCTTATAACGTCTGTCACCTTCCTATTGGTAATGCAAGCTGGTTCTATATCGCACTGCAGCTAGGTGTCGCTGCTGCAGTGTGAAGAATGGGGTCACAAACGTAACATTTGATTTGTTCAAGTGGGATAGAATGCTGTATGCTTGATAGGTACAAGTATGCAGCCTGGTAGAAACAAAACCACGATGTAGACCTCTACAGCTACACACACAGAGTTTTGTAACTTAAAAAACACTCACTACATCACCACCATGTTATATTCCAAAGTTACTGAGAACAACCACATACATGTAGTATTACTAGTATTTGAAATACATTTTGTACACCACACACAAAAACAACCTTAAAGTGTATATGGCACTTAAAGACAACATAATCTCATCGTAACTAATTACAGTATATAATAGTCAGTAACCCTATACGTTTACGAAATATAAACTCGGTTCTCCCATTATATACAAAATTTGAACGCCCCGCCACTGAAAAATGTACACGACGTGTAACTAGCAAGAAACCAGAAATGACATCATTAGCCGGAATGATGTTTCCGGTGTTTGTACGCTTGAACGCCATTGTTTAGCCGCTTGTCACCAGAGACAGAAAGTTTCGTAAACACGGTTCTCAGGGATTTGTTTTGTAGACCTGCCTGAGCTGAACTGTGTGTCCAAAGTTCTTTTGGTGCAGCTTGGGATTACTGTGCGTTACAACAAGGAGGTTTAATCAAACCTCCTTGGTTACAAGAAGAATGTTTTGTTGACCGGGGCTGTTCAAAACATCTTTCCCGACAGCACATACCATGTGGTGTCCACGGAAAGGCCTCTGAGAACACTTGTTCCATTTTTGTCAATCTATCACCAGCTAAGTTAAACTTTCATTGTACTGTGCTCTTGATTTGCTCGGGTGTAGCTCTCTATTTTTCTATGTCTATTGTCTCTTTCTTCAGTGGGATATCAATCATTGCTTGTTTGTTGCGTTGTCCTAGCCCTTGGTTGTTGTAAGGCATTGATTTTGCCCCTCCAGTATTAGCAGTGCAAAATATATTTGTCAAAGTTTTGTCATTGGCTGTCACCTCGTCCATGAGCGCGGTAAGCAGTACAGAAGTTAGTTGTACTTGTAAAACTCGGTCTGATTTCCCCAGCTGCACGCCACAGCTATGTAGCCATCCGACGTCAGGACGATCCCCATGGGGTGGCCTCCTCTGATCCTGACCACCGTTCTTAGATACCTCCCGTCCGGCCTGAACACCTGCAGACGGCCGTCAAGACGGCTCACCACCAGGACATTACCCGCCAGGTCTAATGCTATCCCTGACGGATTCTGAAACTCGCCGTCTTTCTCGCCCTTTTTACCGAAGCCGACCTTGAATTTCCCCTCGAGGTCAAACACCAATACTTTATGGGCGCTGTGATCGCTGACAAAGACCAGGCCACGTGACTCGTCCACTGCTGTGAACCAGGGGTACCGTAAGTAGCCCTTGCCGATCTCCCGGATGAGGCTCCCATCAGGCTGCAGGAGAAGACACGACTGCCTTTTGGTGTCCGCCACCACCATGCGGCCGTCCCTCAGAACTGTCACTCCAAACGGACTCCTCACGTAGCCAGTCCTCAACGTCTCTACAAGTTCTCCATCCTGTGAGTACACCCTGACGGCTTGGTTTTGACCGTCTGACGTCACAAAGAATCGTCCATTTGAGTCCATGTCAATACAGCACGGACTCCCACCGAAACCAACATCCACCGCGAAACTGTGGAGTGGCCGACTGGTCTTGACATCGAAAATCTGGACCCTCTTGTTCGCTTCCTCCACGACTGCGATGTTGCCGAGCATGTCCACTGCTACATCTGTGGGATGGGGAAGGTCTTTCACCTCAGTAACGGATCCCACCGTGAAGACTGGTCTGTGGCTGCTTTCCACACACACATCGAACGGACTTCCCGCCACAAGCCGTCCGTTTACCGCCACTTCTAAGCGGTGATTGCCCGTGACCTTCGCGGGTGTGTAGGAGATCTCCCACTTGCACCCTCCCCTGGTCTTCTCCTTCAGGTGAGTTGGTATCCTCTCACCCGAGGGGTCCTTCAAGATGGCTGTGATGTTACCTGCAGGCACAACACACGGGCGCCCGTATCTGTCAACTGTCTTGAGTTGGGAGACTTTTAGAAATCCTACAACGGCAGGCTCGAGTTCGATCTGAACTGCACATTTTGACGCGTCCACCTTTTCTCTGAGCTGTGCGTAGGCACACACCGCCTCGTCCACGTCATCTCTGAAATCCTCCACTGACTTTCTCTTCCGCAACATGACTTGACTTGGTTTGGATGTCAGGTCGGTTGGAGTTGTCAGTAGTTCCACCATCCTCTCTAGTTCCTGTTCTCCCACCTCGCCGCCGTGTTCCAGCGCTTGTTTACAGAACTCAGATGCCCTCGTCAGTCCCGCCAATTCAGACTCCATCGCTTCTTTCTGTGTTTGCAAAGACCAACCGACGCTCTCGTGGACTGAAACAATTTCTTGGGCGGCGGCGTCTTTTCTGTTTCGAAGCAAGGCAATGAGGTCATCAAAATAGGCGTTGGACTGTTCAATCGCGGATTTGGAAATTGTTGGCATCTCCAACATTTCCATCTTGACGTCATTGAGAGCGAAGTTCACCTCTCTCGCTCGGGGTTCCACTCTCTCTAACACGTCGTGTAGGACTTGCCTCTGGGTTTCAGCGTCAGGACCCATTTCTGTTGGGCTCTGTTCGTCTCTTCGGGGCTGACTGAAGAAAGTTTCTCGGTTTCCGTTATTAGGGCGGAAGGCTTGGCCCTGAACGCTCCTGGGCATGGTTTCACTAGACGCCTGGCACGGCAAACCTTGTACTCCTCGTCTCAACAAGTGGTTGACATTGGCATTGATGGTTCGCAGGTGCAACACACAGACTGGACACGTCAGGAAGTGGTCGTCAAAGTTGGTGGATCCCTCAAAGTTACTCGCCATCGTGCTGTTTAAGAAGAATCGAACAAAAGCACGTACCGATCTGCGTCTGTGTTTGACTCCAAAAGGAAGTGAACCTTTTTTCGTGGAAGCTGGTTTCGGTCGGTCAAAGGTGAACGACGCTACGTGAACGACGGGGAAAGTGCGCAGGCGCGGAGGCGAGCAGCAGTGGATTTCGAGAGCTCCGAGAATCTCCCGAATTTTCACATATTTTGTACTAATTTACCTTAGTTTTACTTTCAGTTTGCAGCATAGGTCGTATTTGAACATATCTAGAACCCGTAAAGCCGGTGAATAGTGACATTTTCAGTAAATCAAAGTTCGGACTGGTTTGAAACTAACGCGTACAGAGTGGGAGGGCGGTGAGTACAGAATGACTAGTAAACTGGTGGACGTACCGACTAATATGTACCTAATACCAGCTCAGAAAAGGACAAGAAATAGCCATGCCTTTAACTATCAGACTTTTCAACCTAAGATTGATGTGTTCAAAAATTCGTATTTTCCTAGAACGATCGTAGAGTGGAACTCGTTGCAACCAAGTACCATGGAAGCATCCTCATTAGACAGCTTTAAACAATGCACGCAGTTAGATATGCGAAGGTTAGACGTGACAGGTCGTTCGGCGTAATAAAACCAGCTGCTCCTGCGCCGCGTGCCTGCGAAGCTGGTGTGTTACGTCGAATGGCGGTTATACCGGCTATATAGATGCACTCTTCGTCATGTTTTCCCATGATTGATCATGATTGGCTGATCACTTTCCCATGGTCTTTCCCGTTTTACGTACACGCATCATATTAGAACTGGTCAACTCGTTTGTTTGGCCCACAGACATCACACTGAATAGATACAGTCATTTGTAGGGTGCGCTTGTGCCTTGACACCGCCGGTGGTATGTCGATGGCTTGAACGGGAACCTGTTCTATATAATGCCCTAATGCTCCATACTTAGCGCATATGAGCTCTATTGAATATGGCACCGCGTAAAAAAGCGCGCCGCTTCCGGGTTCGCCCAGTTGGCTTGGACGCCGTGGGAGAATACTGACGCACGGATGAAGTGCTGCTGCACAGGCGCCAATTATTTACTGCGTTGCTAATTTAAAACATCTAAACACGTAACGTCCCGTCCGTCCGTCAACATTCATATATAACGTAACTACTGCAAAACACAATAGTTCCCTTGTATACACCACACGAGTATCATGGCACAATAAAGGGAGTCGTTTTACAAATACTTGTTGTCTTGTCCCATTTCTAAAGCTTTGGTAATTACGTCATATGATACGCACGTCATTATCAGACGATAATTGCCCTTGTCGACGTTTGACTGATATATCATGGCGAATACGCCGAAGCGCGCGCGCTTCTACGACAAGAGGCGTGCGGAGGGATGAAATCGCAGTTGAGGTGGAAAAGGGGGGGGGGGGGGGTGAAGCCAGGCGGACTAGTCTCATGGACAGCTGGAGGCAGGCCAGGGACAGTTTTCTGGAAAAAGGAAACTCAAAGACAGGAAATGCCGATTTCCTTTAACACATTCTGGACGTATATCGGCAAGTTCCTCCTCATCCCGCAAGCTTGTCGTGACTGTCCGAATCAAACTTATTCCCTTTCCTTTCAACAGTTTCAGTAGATTAGTAAAGTCATTCCCCTGACGAACATCGGTTTTAATCTTTCACTGCCAGAACAACAGAACTTTGCGATTGTTGTGGTCATCAATATCACAATATCACCCGAGGTCAGATACTTGATATGGCTAAATGATAATTTTGCAAATCAGAATCTAATTTGCATGATTAATGAGGAAATTTCATAAACCTGTATGTATGTATGTAAGTATGTATGTATGTATGTATATATATATTTGAGAGATAGAGAGCCATTGATAGAAGTGACAAATTCAGCACCAAGGACAGCGATAGAAAGGGTCATTTTGGGCTGAAATAGGTCGATCATTGAAATCCGGAGTGAAGGACACAAAATGTATCCTGTTAATGTTATTGGGAGATTGAGAACATTGAGAGGTACCCTATCGGTGTTCAGCGGTCTACTGGGGCACATTTGTCTTCCGACTGCACCCTCGATGGGCACCAGTGCAAATTTGACCGTAGCATTAGTGAACGGATAAGTTGTAAAAAAGAAAACGATTGGAAATGGTGTCACAAGCCAATTATAACATATAGGTCTGAATAACTTTGAGTCCCAGATGACCCTGTCAAGGTTAAATAGGTGTATGAGGCTTAAAATAAATCATCCAGAACAGAAAAATTAAAACAAAGACACAGAAACTTACAATCAGCACTATATTTTGTAATGTTGCATAGTACAACTAGGCATTACATTTTTCAACTTTACATGTATCACCTTCAACTACATCATTTTATGACGTAACATTATGTGATGTTAAATTGCTATTAAATAACTTGATAACATGAGACGATGTACATCATATCTTAAAAGTACATATGATACTATTTTCATATAGTGTTTTCAAGTTTTATAATGGATATTATATGTCATTTTGTAAAATCATCATTACATTGTAACATTTTTTACAACATTTGCTATGTCCAAACATGTGGAGTAACCATTTGAAAGAATTTAACTTTGTTCTAAGGCAAGAGTGGATAAAGTTTGAATTCTTTTTGAAATGAACATGTCAGTAATTCTTAATGTAGTGAAACAACTCTAATGCACTACATGTAATGTTGCTATAGTTGTAAAACACTTTGCTATGCACTTGATACTGAGTACTTAATAAAGGCAGAAAGGGGGAATGTTAACAGTGGTGCTATGCTCATGCTTTTTATGGTGACCTCTTCAACGCACGCTTGAAGCCACGGTGAGCATTTCCTTTTTAACATTGAAAATCAAAACCCTTCATTGCAGTTTCAACCATGAACTTAAAACCTATGAACATAATGAGCAAACACTCTGTTTTAAAAATTAAATCCCAACGAACATTTTCCCTTTTACAGTATATTGTATATTGTTGTGAATTTTGTGACTGAAGGTGACACTAAAAAATGTTATGCCCCGTTATGATGTCACTACCTGTTATGATGGTCACTTCCTGGGACTACTGGTAGTTCTTCTCTCCTGTGCCTCAGACAAGGCTTTTTCAAGTGTCTCCACATAGCAAGGGTGCAGGTGTGTGCCGTCAAACTCTGTTTAGACAAAAGAAAAGATTTGGGATTAGATGGAGGATCATCACCTTCATATACAGGATATCTTGTTGTTGAATCATGTATTTGAATTTTTCCTGTTCATGAAGGATTTTTCCATTTATACTTCAGGGATATAAGTAAGTGAAAAATTCATCATCAGAAACCAAACTGAATAGGGACTCTTCAACCACAAGTGAAACTGGTATCCTTTACAACATGTGTGTTTACTTGCTGACTAGTACAAACATGTGCATCAAATTTTTGAGGAAGAGATTTAATTTTTTTTGTTTGTTCTTATTTAATGTAACAGTTGCTTTTTGACTTGTAAACATTTCAAAGGCAATAGCAGTGCCCCACGGAAATGTGTGTTTACTTACTGACTAATACAAAACATGTAGTACACAAAATTGCAAGTATTTTGTTTGTTTTTATTTAATGTTGCTTTTTGACTTGTAAATAGGTCTACAAAGGTAGTACCAGTACCCTTTTTTCCCTAATGGACATGTATGTTTTCAAGAATGAACTAGAATGGAAACTTCAAACGTACCAAATTTTGAGTCTAGCATGGTCCCATGATCACACAGCAGCTCATCTACAAAGTCCAGCCAGTGCAGACCAGACGTGGCTTCAACCTTGGACTTCAGGGCCGTGTTAAACTTCATCACAGTTGGTCTGAAATGTAATTATCATGAAGCTGATTATCATTAGCGCTTGGGCATTTAACATCTTCATAGGCGGGGGTGGTCATGTTCAGTATAAGTCATCGTTTAGCTAGCTAGCCCCAAGCCACTGGGTCCAAAGAAAACATGAAAATGTGCTTAGCAGACAGTGGTTATGTTTTAGTCTCCTTGTTTTGGGTGTGTGACATTTTTGCGATTCTTTGTTTCCCTAGTAGTTGCTGCAATAATGAAAGGAATCGTGGCCACTTTAACTACATAAACATATAATCGTAGAAAATGTCAGAAAAAACAACCCCGAGACATACTCTGCTTGGAGAGTAATGTTGCGTACAGAATTCATTTCAAATGAGGAAATTTTAAGCAATCTTTTATCTGTTCTCTCTCATTCTGATTTTCAAATAATGATCCCTGAATACATAGTCATGCAGAAATATTAATCAAAAGTAAAAAAAGAGTAAAACTACATATCAAAATTCTAGCTTTCTGTTAACTTTGACTATCATAATCATTCAGAGATGGCTCGATGAGTTCCATATTTTGTTTGAATGATCTAATATCTTATTACTCACCTCGTCAGATCCAGTACAGGAGGAACAGGGTGGACGTAGATGGTGAACTTGTATTTCCTTTTCAGTCCCAACAGAGCCTGGGTGTAGATCTCTAGTAGTCTGCTGATAGCATCTTCCATTGACTGTTATAGTACAATATCAATAATAGAAACTAGTCATTCAAGCATGTCAACATGTCCCATAGAACCTAATTTTTCAGAGCTATAAAAAAATTATGGCTCTTGGTTGCAGATGTGCCAATGTTGGCACAGCGGCGAACCAAATCCACGTTTTTTCCCCACACTTTTTGACAGATTCGCCGAAGAAGCTTGGCGGGCATCACTCAATTGTCAGGGAAGGTCTTGTAAAGTGCCTTTCCAAAGGGCACAACTTTGGGGCATGGTGAGTATCAAACCTGAAACCTATTGGTTCAGAGTCATGCTGTGCTTAAATCCGTTAAATGTTGTGGGGAGTGCCCTATGCAGATCCTCATTGATGTATCCCATGTGTTTGTAACCTTCCTCACTACACACTATGGTCTCATTAATACATTACTGTTAATACAGGCCCACATGAAGATGATTACAAAAAAAAACTCACATCATATCTGCACTTGGCCAGGCACACAGGCAGAGCCTCACGACAATCGATCTCTCCGAACACGAAGATGACTGTGGCCTTCCTCGGCACCTTCTTCATGACGTTGTAGAAGTTTTCCTTGGTGAAGAATTTGGCTTCGGGTCTCAAGTGCCAAATCTTTGTTCCAGTGGACAAAAGGGGGTGGAGCACATGGGTAGCACCCTGTGGGGAGGATACACATTTTCATTTGAATATGAAAGACCGGATAATAAGGTTCTCTGATACCCAACCAAATTTGAATACCTGCCAATGCTGTAGACTTAGTCCTTCTGCTACCAACCTGATGAAACTATACATGAATACCAAAGACTGTTAGCTCTAGTAAGATCTGGTCTACAAAATAATTGGGTCCATAAAACAATTGTTTAGGTGGATCATAATTCCCCCTTCATCGAATAAGTCAGAAGACTACACTTAAAGACAAAACATCCTCCTTCTTCTGACATATCCTTGTACATGTTTGTTCTTAAGATGAAAACTGCTTCATCAGTCATACACAGGAGTTTTCAGAAGGTACCGATGCCACTATGTGATTCTTACCTTGTACTGTATAGACCTCCATGCCGGAGTTATACAGTGACTGTCACCAGCCATGTACACAAACTGGGGGCTGTTCTCCAGACTGGAGGGGTTCAGTTTTATTTTCATCACCTGAAAAGACAGACATATTTGGTGTCAGCTGTACACAAAGTGCAACTTCAAAGTCTTAATGATGTACTCATACTTCTCCTACGAATACTGTGACCATCTAACAAGAGATACTGCAAGCTTTTTATGCCTTTTTACTGACATCTATTTACAAAAGACTATGATGATTGTTCTCCTTTGATACTATCTTCAATTCTAAATGGTCTTGAAATCTCCCATTAACATTAACAGGATACATTTTGTGTCATTGATTTGAATGAACCACCTATTTCAGCCCCAGTAACCAGTTCTATTCCTGTCCTTGGTGCTGAATTTGTTACTTTTATCATTGGCTTTCCATTGGATTTCTCCCAGTGATTAAACTATGCAATAGTGAAAAGTTAGAAACTAGTAGCCTCTATCCATCCAAATTCTAGCTTTAGTATGCTCCTCTGGTTGTTTCCACACAGAATAGTCTGTCCTCATTAATAAAGAAACGATTGGCATTTGAATATTCGCACAAAGTACAATACTGTATAGGCAAGAGCTCTGACTGGCTCCCAGTCATACCGACAGCATGTTAACAGGGTTCAAACAGGCATTTGGAAGCTCAATCCCTGTTACACTGCTTGTGAGAAATATTTGATCCCTAAAACGATGCAGGACATAAGGACCAAATGTTTCAATGGGGATGGGGGCAAGACTATATTCTGCATAGAAGTGATCAGAAGGCCGAACTGAAGCTAGAATAGGATGGGTTTGAGGCCTAACTTAAGCTGTTCTATTGTCCATACCTGACTTATTGTAGAGTAATATGCCGCTTCATTTCTTATCAGAGTCGTGTGTAAGTCCCTGTCTGCATGTGCTGGGTCTGTGGGGAGAAATGACACATAGATCAGCCAGTCAAACCTATCCCTGCTGAATTTTGATGTACAGTAATTCTTGATTTGTTAACTGTAACTTAATTTTAGCTAATCTAAGGGTCACTAATCAAATGCTAAAACTTCATCATCGCAAATATTTGATCATTAACATTTGAGACAGTGATGTTTGTTCCCTCGGTTAAATTAAATGCAGTGAACTATTTCCTTTTCCCCCGCAACCGCTAAGATTACCGACCGCACTATCAAATGGATTTACAGTACATAATACAAATTTGGGTGCATATTCAAGCGATGTCGACTTCTGATAACCTTTAACCCACCGCTGATGTCACATGTGCATTAAGTTCAGAGCAATTGGGTCAGATAGCTAAAGAGAACTGAGCGATTCAGTTGAATACGCGAGTTCAATCTTTGGAGTTGGCAAATTGACTATTGGCGAATAGTTTATTTTTTTCATAACAAGTAAAAAACATTTTTGTTGCTGACTTGGTGCTCTGGACTCCCAGGCATGGGAAGAGGAAGCCAGGAAGACCTGCAGCAAACTACATTAACACACTTCAATGTGAGAACACAGTCCTTGAGGTTGACCATATGTACCAGGTAATGAGGGACAGAGACACATGGGCAGCCATCACGACTCGAGACCGGAGAAACCTGGACTCGACATAAGCAAGTAAGCAAGCTAGCAAAAAACTTACCGAGCAGTTTTGTGAAAGAAGGCAGTAGCCCCAGGGCTCCTTTCACAAAGAGTATTTTCACCAGTGTGAACATGACAGCCAGCAGGTTGAGCTCCTGGTCGTTGTAGGCTCTCTGCTGGGGTGGCTGCATGTCAGCAGAGATCCCCGACACTCGGGGATATGTGGCTACAGGACAAACAAGAAGTTTCATCATCACCATCATCATCTATCGGCCTGTATCAGCCAGGACCAAACAAGAAGTACATATCTCACACCACATTGCCCTATCAAGCATCTTTTTTTCCAAGTGTTCATATTCAATTCCTGTGTCTCTGTAACTTAAGTGTCAGGAAAAGTCAAACTTCTGCAATGCACTCGATCACCTGGTTTCTGTAGGAGGACGGATGAAACTTTTTCCTGCTTGGCTTGACAGCAAAGCCTCCGTGTGCAGAGGTTTTGCTTCTTTCGGTGTGTCTGGATGTTTGTGTTCTTGTGTGTATTTGTAGTTATTTGAATACAGACTGTCAGAAGAGTGGAAGATGGTGTCACCGCAGAAGTGACAGGAAGTGGTGTTCAGAGGATCAGAGAACTAGTCGTTTATCAGACATGACAGACATTCCACAATGGGATTTGAACTCCCAACCTCTTGATGCAGAGGCAGGGTCACTAACACATCCTACAAGGAGCGTCAACTTGCGATGTTTTCTATAAAACATTGAGGTAGAAAGAACATGTTGTCATCCGAAATGCTAAAAAAAGTATATTTTGACCAACCATGAAGTAAGCTCACCATGGAGATATATGTCTTCCTTAACTGCCTTCAGAATTGGCAGGAATACTTTGTTTTCGAGACCAGCGATGGACATGTCTGGATTCTGCTTCAGGAATGTCCTGGGTAGAAAAAGAGATTATGTACATGAGATTTCAATATGACCACTCAGGGGAGCGATAAAATCTGGTGGATAGACAGTCAATGTGAAAAACTATTTCAGGGACCACCAAAAAGGGAAAAACTTCTTTGTCACATGATCATAATTACAATGCTTCATCCAAAAGAAAAAAATCTTGAGGTCTATTCCAACATCTTGAAATTTTGTGCTAAATATCAATTTGACTTAATCTCAAGATGCTTTGGAAAAATCTCAAGAGTTTTCTTTACCTAATCCTTTTGAAAGCTTCCCCGTGCCTGTCCTGTGCTTCAAACATGTGGATGAGTGAGAGGAAGGCTGTACAGTGGGACGGCTCCACCTGCATGGCATGCTCCAGGAGCTGGGTAGCATTGGAGACATCTGAGGGAAAACAACATCTGTTTGTTTGTGTGTTTGTGTGTGTGTTTTAACACCTTTAAGTGTAACACACCAGTTTTGTAAAATAGCTATTCAAGACCTGACTGTAAGGTTAATGATCCACTCATACCGGGAAAGACATCTGCTCTTTTCGGTATGTGTGGTGGGTTCTTTAACGTAACCTCAATGAAAAGCTGTGCCATGAATGAATAAAAGCTCAAAGAAACAAACAAACAAACAAACCTCCATGGTCCCTAAAGACATTGGACAAGAACACCAGAGCAGGAACTGACTTGATGGCTTCATGGATTTCCCTGGTATACAAAAAGGAACCAATATTTGTATAATTTCCACAATATTTGTATAATAAAACAGCTTTTTTGCTATGAGGCCTATAGCAAATGGCACCTACATTGTTCAATGACAATGAAAATCCATCAACCCCTGCTTAAGTTCTCTTCTTCCAAAGTTAAAAAAAAGGCCTACTGCAGTTCAAAAAGTTAAGCTAGGGTAGTCAAACCTACACCACTTACACTCTACCCCATGAGCTACATTGTATCTACCACTCAAAAATTACAACCATATAGTATGTCCAGAGCAGGAGATAAGTATATACGAACCATCAAATATCATAAAAAACCATCCACAGTTTCTTGCTGTCCACAGACTAACAGCACCGAAAACGTAACCTCAGCTTCTAGACGAAGGTAACAAACTGAAAATGCTTGATCAACTCACCCCTCCATGATCTTCAGCCCGTTAGGAATGTATTTCATCATGTTGACCAGCCTGTCTCTGGGCAACATCCAGTCCTTCTTGTTGACCATGAGGGTCATGACGATGGTCAGGGCCTCCTTGGCATGCGCTGAACTCATCTTGTACGTCAGCTCAGCATACTCTAACAGAGCCTCCAGGTGGTCCTTTTTCTCTTTCACCACAGCCTGTGTTGTAATTAAAGAATGGGATGATTGCCAGAGATCAATGTCAATTTTTAGCCCAAAGCAAGTGGAAAATGAACTTGCTAAGGGTACACTACAAATTGATAAACACGAATCAAGAAACATAATTTGCAAGAATATTGTTTTAAGACAAACCCAATATTTCTTAACACTACTAGTATTCCACTTTGAAGTTTGCCCAATAGTTTTTTTGTAATCTAATATGTTGCACCTGACTGTTCAGAGGGGTAATTGAGGGGTTATCAGAATATTTTTCTTATCATGATAAAAATTTTTGTTCTAATCTTGGATATTCAAAGTGCATTTAAACTATTCTGAATGAATTTTGGAAGCATTCCAAATATACATGCCCATTCTGTTCACTGACTCAAATGTTTTGCTCTGAATATAATAAACCTAGAAGCAAAATTTTACCTGGCACATCTGTAGAGCCATTGTGTGTTTCCCCAGCAGTATGAAGGCCTTTGCAAGTTGCACCTAAATGAGAGACAGCCAGATTGGATAATCAACTTAACCCAATGAGGTTTAATGGATCTGATTGGTTGCTATAATCATTATATTTACAAATTACAATGATAATGCAACATTAGTCTTCAATATCCTTAAGTGCTGGTATTTACAACTGCTTACCAGCGAGAGCTGCCTTGGCTGCTCAGTGTAATGAATTGTTTCATTCTCAAGAAATACAAAATACAAGTGAGCACCTTTACATAAGGACCACCTGGCCAATGCGGCCAATTTTTGGTGGTCCCTTAGATAGTTTTTCCATTACCACAAGCCTTAATAATACTGTCTATAGCAACCACCTGTCCACATACATCAGATTTTATCGGTGCCCTGCAGAGTGGTCTTATTGGGCAGTTTTGAGGTATGTGTGGTGTGGAAATGAATTTAGCTTGCTTCCATTATATGTATGATAAGTATCAAATTGCCTTTTTCATGTTGCAAATATGATTGATAGTCATAAAAAAACAGCAACAACTCATATGTTTGTACTCACCTGAAGATCAAAGAGTTGTGTAGGTTTGGTGTCAGGTTTCTTCTCCAGAATGTTCTTAGCTTCATACAGGAGTCGACTTGCCTCCTTCCCCTGACCCAGGTCAAGCAGGCAGTCTGCAAGGCTGAAGGTCACAAATATCACAGTTCAAGGTCATGTGATTGGAACAGTTTTGTATAGGCTAAAAGTATCTCTTGCTCTGTGTTTGATATGCTTTTATGTGATACTGTAAATTTATTTATCTTTGCAGGGACTTAATTTTGCAGTTGAAGCGGAAGGGAGGTTTTGGCAGTGTTAAAAGTTCACAGTTCAAATAATTCTGTATTACTACTGTTACAGCAATACAATGTAACTAGTTGTCCATACCGGCACTTGAGGTCTGCATGATCAGGAAAAGCCTCTACAGCTGTTCTGAGGTACTCCAGAGCTTTATCTGGGCGGTCAGCACTACTATAGATGGATGCTAGGAGAAAAAAAAAATTGAAAACTGCATCAATATTTGAAATGTTTGCGGCGCTTCTATCTTTTAAAGCATTATTTGCAATGTACAGTACATGTATTACAATTGTAGTACATGTACTGAGTTGTTTCAATCGCAAACTGAAAACACAGCAAAAATAAACAAATTTGCAATAATTCTTAAGCCTTACCCAAGCCCAGCAGACACTCCTTCTGGTGAGGGAAGAGTCTGTTGACTTGTTCGTAGATCTTGACAGCCTTGTCACAGTGTTTCTGGTCGACCAGTCTCTGGGCGTTCTGGACGCACTTAGCAATCAGGACGTGCTGAGCATCATGTCCTGTATTCAGCCTTGGTTGAAAAAAAGGAAACCTTTAAGATTCTGTACGATATCTGGAAACTTCAAAGAATTCGAATAGATTGGAATTGCTTTTGAAATGATTCTCGACATTGCTCATAACGATGGGCATCAGAATATTATTTTGGAACTTGACTAAACTAAACTGAGCTAAACTATCAACTAAACTAAACTAACCTAAACTAAACTAAAGATGAAAATCTACACCATCTACTAGAAATCAAATCAATCAATAAAAATCACAGCCATAGCAGGCTGGATTCATAAAAACATCATACTATGAAATACCAAAGGCTTCTCTGAATCAGGAATCAGGACAGATATCAGTAGACCAATCTGCCGTAAATTCTCTTTCAATCTTGATAAATTTATCTTTATAGAATCATATTACTCATGAACTAATTTCAGAAACCTGACATTCAAGATCAGATATGATACTTACTCTTTAGTCCTTTCCTTCTTGAGTTGTGCTATTTGTAGATTGGCTATTGAGACGTCATCAAAGGATACTTCCCAGGAGTGCCTTCTCTGAGGGCTGCTTCTCAGCTCTCCCCCAGGAGAATCTCCTTCCAGCAAGTCTCTCATGTCCTCAAGATCTTTAAAAAAAAGACATAGATCTTCAAAATGTACATTGTTTATACAATCAAACTTAGATTGAGCAACCACTCTAGGGATGGAGGAAAAATGATTGCTGAGGACAGGTGGTTGTTCAGGACAGGGGTTAACTATGTAAAATGTAAAGGGCTGTTTTAATGTGGCTTGTGGCTGGAGGTGGTTGCTTGCACCAGGTGGTTACCTGACCAGTTTTGACTGTACTCAGTCTTGTAAGTTACATCCTCTCATGCAATGACCGGCCATGTTAAGCAACAGCTATATATGGCGTACTGGCCTGAGTTCCGTCCTAACTGCAGTGTTAGTGATGGCTTGCCTTCAGCCAATCAGACACTCCCCTGCCGTTGCTAGAGGGGAAGTTACCAGCCAATCTTGTTGCCTCTTGACTGTATGTGGCAATATGATTGGCTGATGACGTCTGACCAGAGCTAACTCAGCAAAAAGGAAAGATTGCGGGCCAGTATGCCAGGGTTGTTGCTTGAAACATACAACGATGGGCCTGGCATATGCATGAGAGAATTGTAAATTACAAATTGAAATTAATTTCGACTTTCTGATACATGTATTAGCTCAAGGATTAGCTATAGACCAGCTATTTCATCACATGGTTGGGGATACCAACCTATGTCGTCATCAGTCTGGCTGCAGGAGTGCTTATCAGCCACATTAGATGCCTCATCTGATGAAGCCCTGCTTTCTCTGTTTCCGTTGTCATCCTCTTCTACTCCCACTGGACTGCTCTGCACATTCTGCAATGGCTCTGACAGTAAAAAATAAATCAAAAGTTTAAGAGTGAAACAAAAACAAACTGATTCACAAAAAAACTATACTTTTGTTCCTGGAGGTGATCAGAAGAAGCTAAGGGTGTTTGAAAAATATTTTGTCAGAGACAGAAAAATTGGTGTTTTTGGAGTATTTATTACAGATCAATAGTGGACAAAAGATTGGAGAGAATAAAATGTAATTAGTTATTACCAATGACTGCAGGTGGCCCTTTGGACATCACAAAGATGTCCTCTTGGTCTCGCACGGCTCTGGACACTTGTTCTTCATTGGAAATGGCCTGCCTCGAGCTGTAAAAAGAAACTTACATTATGTAAAAATCTACAGATTTATGTAAACCAAAATACAAGTGTATTCTATTCTATAATGATAAAATTTTACCAACACCTTTCAGAAAAGTGCTTATTAGCTAGAAAAGGACTCAGAAGGGAATTTGGTAACAAAGGTTTTGAAATACAAACTTTAAGATGACACAAAGGGCAAACACAGAACAGAAAGTAAGACAAAAAGTACATGTTTACATTCCTTGAAAACAACAAGGATCTTATTGCTCACCTCTGGGACTTTGTGACAAAAACATCTTCAACATCCAATTCATTAACTCCTTGGAACTTCAGGTTGTAGGACTGTACAAATTGCTAAAAAGATAAGTGAAGGACTTAGTACCTGTGCAGCTTAGTTCTTAAAATGCCATGGCCATTGACAGGATGTTAATCTGTTGACTGGAACATCCCGTCAATAGTGAAAAAACAAACTTGTATTGCACATCCTGTCAATAGTGCAAGAAAAACTCTTATCGACAGAAACATCCTGTCAATAGTAAAAAAGATTCTTACTGATGGACATGACATCCTGTCAATAGCCTCAACCTTCTTAAACATGGAAAAATATCAGTAGGAAGTCTACTTCAACTACAAATTAAGGATGATGAAGCTAATAAACTGATTCTTTTTTTATTTGTTTATCATTTTTTATGGTTGACATAGAAAAGTGTTCAGCATCTCTACCTGTAGAAGACTTCCAACAGTTCCTTCATGTTGGTCCTCCCAGTTGAACACAACTGTGTACTGAGGGGTGTCTTCACGGTGGACATAGAACTTCATCCTGTGTCACATACTGTAAAAGGGGAATGTTAGCAGGGATTTAAACTTTGCAGTACGGAGAAAATGGAGTGTTCGCAGCGGTTTCAAGTTCGCAATTGAAACAAGGAGGTAGGCTGAAGAAATATTTTCATGGTGGTTGGAAGTTTGAGGCTCAGGTCACCACGAAAACAACGAACATAAAACCACTGCAAATACTTCCCCTTCTACAGACATTAAGTGGATTAATTTGGCTGTACCATCTCAAATAGGAGGAGGTTCAGAACAACATTGGAGGAACTTCCAGAACAATAATTATAATATTTTCATTAAACAACATCAATGCAGTCTTGCAGAGTTTGCAGTAGCTATGAATAAATAATACACATGGTCAACTGACTAGGGACACCGTACATCAGTGTTTGATTGCAACAACAGTAGATCCAGGCTGCACTTATTCATTCCTTAGACCAAGGAACCTCTTTTCTTAGACCTTTGCTTTCGGTCCTCCTGTTGCCTCTCTGTCACTCTTTCAGAAGTCACCTGGGCAAAAAGAGGAGTGACAGGAATAAACCATCTATTGCACCTTATAGGGGGGTTGGAAATAAGGGAAGCTAATGATCTCAGCTATATTCTGCATTAAGTTCCCAAAAAGAGAAAAACGTATCTTTATATGGTTTAAAGACAATGATGAATTGTATGAAATATCTTTAATAAGTAGTACAGGGAATTTCTGAGGGAATTAAATGTAACCACCTGTTGGAATCTTGAACGTCACCCCCCTACACGTGTTTGCGTAGTTGACCCATGACGTAACGCGCAGCCGTGCTATCCGTCAACAACGCATCTACATGCAAAACCAGGAAGTAAGCATAACGCGTTTTTCTATAACGTATAAGGAGGCACATAATAAAATGATATCAATAATAACTGTGGTATTTTAATATTATTTGAAATTATTATCTTTCAAGTCAACACTTTGTATGATTAAGCGTCACAATTAGTGATATGACTTTTTGTTCGTTCTGCTGCCTTGAACACACAAAGAGTTTCGAGGGTCACCAACCTTTGGGTGGAGTTTTTATACCGCTCAGCCGGTCGGATTATTTTTGTAAAAATTGGCGCCGTAGTTTACCCCGTGCCTTCTGTAGATACAACCGAACCAGGGAAACACATCCATGAGGTGGGTAGATCGTTTAGTCCTCGGGAATTCCGTCGTAAAGAAGGGTATACTTGGCGGCTAGTTGCCGCGAGCTCAATCGATCAAAAATAACTGTAACTTGCAACACCGGTCTTCGGTGGTGTGTTCAAAGGTATTCACCAGTCGACTTTACACTTGGCATCATTTATCTCTGTTTAAACCTACTTAAGGTCCTTTTATGTCTTTTACATGAACTGTAGTCTTAGACACAGCTTTTCTCAGCTTCGTACGAGGGTCACAAACCTTGACTTTGGCACACAAACTAAAAGGTGAAAGACCGGTTCGACTCAGACCTTCTTGCATATGTTCAGTAGTTAGACTACGAAGCAGCCAAACTAAATATTTGCACGTAATTCAGGTTAATAATTTGTATCAAGACTTTCTGCTTGTAAAGAAAGAGGAATCCTAGAAAATATGCTTATCAATTTCATCATGATTTGTGATCACAAACATGTTTACCCTTGACTTCTTGGTAGTCACTTTTCTGGTGGAATTTGAACTGTTCCCAATTTACACCCGGCCCTGGGCAATCAATCGATATTTTCCGTCGATTTGAAGTGTTTGTACAAAAGTGCGGATCTTTCCGCTTCAAGAATCTTCAGTTTTATCAAGTTATCGGAAACAATAGAGGGGATATCCCCATGAAAACTGTTATCCACATGTCAATCTGTATCTTTTTTTATGGAGATTATAGCGGGCGTGAAAAACTGCTTTGTGTTCAACTTATCATCGGCAAACAAAATGGCCTCCCGGGTTCTTTTGTGTTGACGTTTTGGTAAATGAATATCAAAAGGTGAAACGTTGTCCAGATATTGTCAAAATACAATATTTACTTTGCATTAGCCCCTTAAATACCAGGCAAACAATTTAGTTTCAAGGTGTTGCCATTGTTAAAACTAAACAGTCTAATGCATGCCAATGTTTGATGTGAAAATTACTCCAAATCGTAGAAGAATTTTGACATTTGACTTACTCAAAGATTGGTTTGATGCGCTCAAATTTCTGGTTCTGGTAGTTTTAAACTTTGAATGTCAGTTCTAGACAACAATGTCACGGTTGTCAGCGTTTAAAAATTTTTCTCTCCATTGTATAGAATTTCGATTATTTCACAGAAGGAATATGTGGCCCTGCCCATGACGATTCACTGAACACAAAGAAAGAGTCACAATCAATTAAGCTGGCAATTTATTACTCAACAACGGTGCTGGCTTATGACAGACGTACTAAATATTTTATCATTCCCTGTTTTTAGAACCGTCTGTAGCCCCCTTGGCTCTTTCGGGGTCGGCGCGACATGCTATATGGTGTTCTAACGTGTTGTCGGACAAACGGTCGACTTCACAAATAATGGGGGGACAAAAGCAGCAATGTGTGTGTGCAGATTACGTTACAGCTAGAGTACTTTTGTAACGGTCTCGTTTTCTAGTTCTACTCTTTTTCTTTTTTCAGGACGTAGCAGAGAGATATATTTTTGAAGTCTGTGTAATCAACTGTGCCTAATTGGGAAAAATGCCCATCGTCACAAGGGTAAGTTACAATTCCTCTACTACATGTACATGTAGTAACTATTTTGGCAGTCTATTGTTACACTGATAAGTTGGTGGCATTTTGAACACAACCGAAGAAATATAGGGGGTATATGATAGCATCACTTTACATACTGCTATTTAAAAGATTCACATATTTCACTTGAATATTGTCACATCCTATTTTTACGTCTTATCAACCACCTGCTTTTGCAAGATTCACTTAAAAACGATACAAGAAAGATTGTTTTTAACTTAAAGTAGGTAGTTATTGCCTACCTATGTGTTTAGTAAGGTTGTCAGCCATGTTGTGGTGTTACGTTACATTGTGACCCCACCCACATAAAAGTTAATCCCCTTCAGTGCATGTCTAGTGTGGTAGAAACTTCTTCTGTGGAATGCAAGATATGTAAACAACATTACAAGGCAAATTTGTCGCGGTGTCAGTTTCATGAGACCTGGATATCATAATTCAATAGTTTAGCAGCTTGCATAATCTCCTATTCAATGAATGCATACTTAAATTATGTTGGAATTCATGTAAAAATTTTACAAGCGTGACAAATGTCAGTAACTATTTTGCGAGTGGTACAAATTGCATACATGAAAATGGTAATACAGACATGGCCACCCACACCAAAGATTATCCAAGCAGAAGTCAAAGTATTTTAGATTAAAGCTATTGGGAACACTTCTGTCACTTCCTCCAGTGAATTAGTGACAAGGTGATGAAAACTGAAGGAAAACAGCCATCAGTTGCATACTGTAAATTTTTAAATTTTTGCGATCAGACTATATTTTGCAGAAGAAGGGGGAAGGATTTTTTTCTCAGTACGTGTTATGCTCACTGTTGGAACAATTCTGTAGTTCTGTAGAAGTAATACATTGGGAATGATGTATGAAATAAAACTATGATAAGAATGTCAAAATTGACTGTATCAGATTGTTCTACATTATATACATTATACAAGGGAATTGATGCAGGTCACTGAAACTAGGTCAAATGGTCAGACCACTGTTATCTAATAGTGTATAATGTATTGAAAAGCTTAGATAGCATCTATAGGTTTGAAGATTGCATTACACCCTATCTGAGAAGCAATTTTTTAGTGGATTGTAGATTCTAATTACTGTATGTATATAATTAGTGGTTTCGGGACAAATGTATGTTGCTCAATGCTTACTGACAAATAGTTATGACCCCAGGAAACTGATTACTTAATAACCCAGTTGACATGCTCTTGATAACTGTCATTTTATACCAGGATGACAATTGGCTGTCACACTTAAAGGTAACAAAATGGTGGATTATTTTGCTGCTAGAAAAGAGTCTGTTTGTTTGTTTGTGGGTTGAACGCAAAACTACCTTTAGGCGTACACACCTGTATTATATGTAGTATAGTACAAGCTGTATAAGACTGGACTGTTAAGTGTGATGGATTCTTTAACATGCTTGATTTGTGGCTCTATCTAAACCCGGGAGGTCTCATCTGAAAGGATGTCCCTAACTGAAGCTAGGTACTCATTGACCTGAGTCAAGTGAGGACAGACACAGAGTGTCTGACTTTTCAGGCACAGTGATTGGTATGTACCACTACTAGTATCCTGTACTCCAACCAAGATTTCCTCGTCTACCATGACCTATGTTTGACAAAGTAAACAGTCAAAGTCACTACTGTTGTGCTGGAGACATTACCTGTAAAAAATCAATAGGTCACATGTTTCTTTTGTTGGAGGGGAGGGCCCTTAGGCCTTACTGTTGGGTACTGCAAACATCTGAACTTGATTTGTTGAGTCACAAATTGAACAATTACTTTCCAGAGTTCCAAACTTCTGTAAACTATCATTGTCCACGTGCCATACAGTGTACATATATGTGGGGGACCTGCATGCCCTTTTAGTTTTACGTACTAGAACCATTGTAGCTTTATGTAATTCATAGCCAGACTAATCAAATTCAATGTAGACCGTAATCGGTGCAAGCTACGTTAACCCTAATTCATGCCTGAATTTGACATAAACCAAAGTCAGCCAGTGCTGAATTTAATGTAATACGTAGCCTCAACTTTTCTGAAATTAGCAAAGAGTGTTGACTGTAGGCTCCCAAATGTGGGTCAGTTCTAGAGGCACAAATTGTATTTTGATTAAGCTCCTTATATGTTTCCTTCCACCAAGGAGGTCCTTCCCATTTCACTCAAGAGTTGGATAAATTCTTTTCCAAACAAACTAATTAAGAGTGGGAACTTCAGGGCTGCTATCAGTGTCTGTTTTGTTTGTGAAAGGCGTTCTTTGTCTTTACTTCTGGCCTGGTATGACTAATTCTATATCAGGTGTCTACAAGAAGAGTGAGCACTGTAAATGCATTTATTTTTGTGTAGACTTAATTTCGTGGTGTTTCAAGTTATAGTATAATGGTTGAAACAATTCTGTAGTACAGTTTGTACTGTATTAATGCGAATTGGAAATGCATATTTGCTGTGTCATTAATTTGCAGTAGTGAGGCCAACGCAAAAATAAAACCACTGTGAATATTTCAGTATTTACTGTATAGTGACTGGTACCAATTTGAGAATAGGTGAAATGTCCCAAGGCCGTATGTCATGAAAAGGTGTTCATCTTGCCAGTGAGTCACACCTTTGTTGTTTTAGGCTAGAACTAATTTACAACTCAGGATCCAGTCAGACAGGTACCAACTCAACACAGGAATTTACTGAGGGAATATTTATCCAGCCAACCAACCACACTTTTCATGTGCAACCAAACCTTTATGTCTTATAATCCTTATTATCCTTATTATAGTATAATCGTTACATCCTAAAGTGTCTTGAAGTTGAAGAGTGGCTATTTATTTGGTATTTTTAACAACTTAGCCAAGCCTAAACTCAATGTGTACATACAGGCATTACAGCACAGCTGCCATTGACTGAGCATTCAATTTTTGATAGTTTGTATTACAGTCCAACCTGTACAAGTGATAACCAGTATATAAGGACCACCTGGCCAATGTTCAGTGTCCCTTAGATAATGTTCCCATTGACACAAGCATTAGATATCCTGTCTATAGTGACCACCTGTCCACTTCAACCAGATTTTGTTGGGCCTCTTAGTGGTCTTCTTGGGCAGTTTTTGACTGTAGTTCAATTTATACCGGTTGCTTTTGTAGTAGAATAGTGACTGTCCTGTTTTCCTTCCATATTGCATCCCGTTTTCTTCATGATAGAATGATTCTTGTCTCTTTGTGGGCTGCAATTGCATGACCTTCAAGTCAGTTGAATAATTACCTAGAAAGCTCTAGGGCACAAAAAGGACTCTTACCTCCTCCCTCATGACCCCAAGGAAAAACTGCCTGCAGGTCGATTTGATCTTCTCAAATATAAACAAAGTTCAAACAAAATCGAACAAACAAAAAAGGATTTTCTTACTCTTGATCTTCCATTGCTATCTCTGAGGAATGAAGATTGTTTATTTGACATTAATTGAGACATTTAGTTGGAATTTTCCTTATAAATATTGTGACAGTAGCTGTCAGTGTGACTAAAGAAAGAATGCAAGCTGCTCAAAAATTATCCAAAAGCAACGGAAACAGTAAATCTATGTGAGATATGCTTGAATTTGCTAGAATTTACTAGAAAGTTGAAGTCCTGTTATACTAACTTATAGTTTTAAACAAAAATTTTCAGATTTGTGTATACTGTAAATCTTGAAATATTTGCGGTGGATTTATTTTTGGGATGCCTCTCTATGACGAAATCATGACATCGTGAATATGTGTTTCCTTGCAGCAGTATTAATTCTACATTGATATTGTTTTGACTGCGAAAAGACTGCAAAAACCTTAACTTTTCATCATGCACTCATACATCGTTGGCCAACCTTGGGTCAAACGATGGGCTGTGAGGCTGTCACTTTTGAATGGATTGCTCCCAGTTGGCAGACTATATCGATCGTTTTCTTCACAAAGCATCCGCTAAGAATTGATTGTCTGGTGCTGTTGTACAATGTACAAATGTACTATGACAGCCGTTCTCTTGTTTGACCTGAATGTGCCAACGTCATGACAAGAGGGTCTTGTAACATTTATATACCATGCCCGATTTCTGCAAGTGGTAGCAATCTTTTTGATTCACCGTTAATCATAGCCCTCCCCCTCTAATTCAATGTTACTGTTGTTACATTATTAGTGAAGTGTAATTATTTGACGCAATAATTCTTCTTAGCATGTTGCACATTACCCTGAATTCATCGTCAAGCGGTATAGACAAATTCTTCATATCTTGTAATCGACTGCCACATTGCCCAAAAGTCCACAATGGACACAAAAGCCCACAACCAGGTGCTCCGTTGTATGTGTCCGTGTTTGCAGCCTAGTTTTGTCAGACACCCTATGATTATTAATTACAAGGGGACAATCCGATGAACTCGTCCCCAAAACCTTTTGCAATACTTCTACTCAGGGGTTACCTCCGAATGACCCCGTCAGGGGCAAAGTAGGGAGGTGCCCCAGGCTAAGGTGGGCAGGCCTCCAGCCTGGCCCAGAAAGTCTCAACTGTGGGAGACAACACGATCCGGCCAGGCAGGGCGTTCCACTATGGTATATACGTATGTGGAATAATAGGCCAATTCACAGCTAACCATCACTAAATGTATTGCCGTTTCCAGGAACCCCCCATGCAGATCCTCATGTATCAATCTTATCAGACACTTAATGTTAAAGAAAAGGCAGCTTGAAGACGTGGCATTAAGCACTCTGTACATACGGGCCATTGTTAGACCCTAATGCAGCAGTAAGACCCGGCTACACTCAACTCTGGGTGTCTACTATTAGGTGTCTACATCACCTGAGGCCATACAGCACATGGTATATTATCAGTCAACAAAACACCCACTACACCCACAACAGATAAGGGCTCTCTTGGACAAATGGGTTATTTGAAACAACAGATCGTGTCCGGAATAAATGAGATAGATTGAATCATTCCTACCTTCTTTTGACTTGACTTTATTACAGACATTTCAGTTGGATTGTCTTGTGTTTGCGAAAGGTTTTCTTTAAGCTCAAAAGGGATTTCTCAGGTGTGACACCTGGATGTGCCGTGAGGAACATGCTTAAGCGGTGACCTCATAATTATAGGGGTGGGTCAGGGTGAGAAACAGTCCTAGCTGGGGAGGGATCTTCCAGGTCATAGGAACTGTCCCATGCACGTGGCAAGAAATTGTAGCTCTGGGACTGTAACTATATGGTTCACCTCCGATGGGGGTATTGTTTTAGGTTGTGTATGTGTTCGCACCTATAACTCAAGATCCTTTTGATAGATTTGTATGAATTTTGGTTTGTGGCCAGTTATCAAGGTCCTGAAGAAACTTGGCGATTTTGATTTGGGTCCCTAGCAGTATTTTTAGGTACTGTAGCATTGCAGGAGGACACCTCCTTCCTGAAAGTAGACTATGTGTTAAACCCAAGTATAGTTTTATACACATTATTGTTTGTTCACCTTACTGTGTCCCATAATGAAAACCCTGATACAGTGACTATAATCACAATGCTTTTGTTTCCCAAGGCAATACATACGAGTTGTGAATATAGAATTACCTAATGTGGGTGAAGGTCCCCAGACAACAATAACATCAAGAGAGGTTCTGTTTCCCCATTAAAAGTACTGCTGTTATATTTATTGTTCTGTGTAGACCCATCTCACAGAAAATATAATGCAGAAGTGACTCCTGTGAAAATCATATAGAATTGCATGGAAAAGTTTGATTTTATGTGTGTTTTGAACCTGCATGATTCATCATGGTATCTTGTGTCATCCCATCAAAAGCAATGAGCCTGAAAATTGGCACAAAGATGTGTTTTGATAAAGTGGCCCATGTATAATTGCAACAATTAGTTTATTAATGAGCCAGCTAATTGATTCAATATGTGAAAATAACACAAAGAAGTCAGAATCATTGAACCAGCTTTGAACCAGGCAGATTTGTATGTACTGTAAGTGTAACATTGTGTTTTACTTGAAGAAGGTATTTATAATCCATTTCCTGCACCTGTGCACCGAGTAGGTTAATCATTAACCTAACTGGGGGAATACAGCAAACTCTGGTACTTGTAAGTACCAGTAGGTGCCAACAAGGTAAATGCAATGCTGATATAATGTGATAGGGGGTGCTTTTAAGTTTTCAAGATTTCCAAAAGCTTGCACTGGATTGAGCATGTGTTTCTACCACACTGACTTGATCTTATGGGTAACATCTGTCTGCACATCTATTTTTTTGCACTAGAAAAACTAAGTAAAAGAAGAAAACAAAAAAAAAGGATATTTTGCCTCTCACTCTCAGAACTTTTGCGACAATGCCAAGCTTGCATTATCATCACTCGCATGCCATTGATGTTGGATAAGGGTTAGGTTGGATAAGGGTTAGGTTGGATAAGGGTTAGGTTGATCACTTAGCTCTTACCTAGAATTTCAAAGTTCAAGAAGTTTTTGTCTGTTTTTAAGTTCAGCAGTCTGGCTTCACTTGCTGCTAGATTCAGGCGCAATTATGCAATATAGAATCTACCGATTACCCTCTACATTAAATTTGAGCGGTCAGGCCACGAATTACGTGTAATGAAAACGGCTGATTACGGTCTACCTAAAATAGGCCTGCAGGCCCCCATAAAATGAAACGTGGCCTTAGGAGAAGAGGGAAGGAAATTAGATAGTTGATCAGTGTTCTACCTGGGGCAATAGTTTACGTCAGATCTATAATTCATGATCCCTTGGTGTTGTTAAAACCAGGACATCAAAGCAAGATTAACATTTAATGATCCATAGTCAATCCAAGGAGGTTTCATCAAGCACATGTGTGCCATAGAAGAATACAGCCGATTCCCTGGAGAATAAACAGTATGGATTTTTGAAGTCCCACAGTAGTAATCAGTTAGAAAATAGGTCCAAATTGTTCGCTTTCAAATGGACCTGTTTGTGTTCAGTTGAAAGCGCTCAATACAGGGGGATGATGGATCACTGTGGGATCTCTTTCTTTTGATAACCAGTTTCATATCATACTTACCTTTCAGATGGATGGTATATAATATAGCATCAGGGCTCAAAATTCGTTTTCGGGAATTGATGCTCTGTTGCACCTTATACATTGTAGGTTAAAATTTAAGTGCACAGAAATAATTTCCAGAGCAATCAAAATAGAGAAAGTAGAATGTCAGCAAAATGTAATTGCTAACCATACTGCCTCTCTTCAGAGCCTGAATCTGAAATTCTATAAGATTAATAACTTTTTAAAACAATTTTTTAATAAACGTAACCCTGCACAAATATCTTGTTGCATCTACAGTGAAAAATTAGGTAAGCTCCAATGTTGGTTGCACAATTTACAGACAAAACTGCATAATCATGAACCCAGTATTTCAAGCCCTGAGCCAGGTTAGATCGCTTTTCCTATGAAAGGAAAGAAAAGTTAGTCAATAAAAATAATCCTTTCTGATATTTGCATTTCAGACTTGATTTCAAAGGACTGTATTAATTTTTAGAGTGGTAACTACATGTACTTAGTACTAATGATGTTTTGTTTTAATTGTTACAACTATAGGGGAAAGGAAATTGTATCAAAATCTAAAATCATGTCAGAAAAAGTTGTGGTCAACCAGTGCATTTGCCATAAGGGATGTATTGATCATTTTTATTGATATTTAGTATGCAGAGTGTATTTCCAGCCACAGAAACAGGTGTTACATAGATAGGTTATGACAAGTTGTCCACAGCCTTGTTTATTATTGATCCATCTCTTATTGATCGCTATAGAAGCAGACCATCTGGGAATCCTTGGCATATTGCTTTTACGTCCTTTGTGTAATGTCCCATGCAACAATGTGATTTGTCCCCAAATTGGTGTCGCTTTCATATTAATATGAAATCAATTGTACATCAGAAAGGCATTCTATTACTATTGCCTGAAATGGAATAGAATTAGGCCTAGTAAAAAATGTTGTGTTTTCGGTTGCCCGGTTACAAAAACATGCCAACCCTAGCTTTTTTGTTGGGGTCAACTGTTGGCATTAGGAGCATACAATTTTTCATCTGTGATAAAATTTTCAAAACAGAATTCCAAGTAGTCTTGCAAATATTATTGCAAACTTCATGTATTTCACACTCTTAACAAATTGAGGCATTGAACAGTTGTACGTTGTAAATATTGTACTTCTTAAATGTGGCTTGTGACTGAAGGTTGCCTGCTTCAGGTGGTTGCCTGACCAAGTCTGACTGTAGATACCAAAATATTTTATTACATATAGATCTTTACATTTATCACATTTCTTTAGGCTTAGCTGAATAATAAGTATCATTGGAACCATTATTAATGTTGTCCATCAAGCAAGCCTGTGTTCGTTTTTGTTGCGAGTTTGTTTGGGCAAGAAGATCTTTTGAGTTTAGTATTTATAAGCATAAAACAGTTGGATCCATAAGAATAACTGCTGAAATGTACCTTTTTAGAAGATTCTGTAGACATAAAGCTTTGCTTAGTCCAGCTTTTGTTGTTAGTTTATTTGTTTTGGCAAGAACGTTACATCTTTTGTCACTTCGTGTCACTGTATGTAAGGATACAAAACTTAAGTATTCATAAGTATAACTGCTAAAATTTACCTTTTCTGGTGGGTTCTGTAGACGTCAAGCTTCTCTTAGTCCAGTTTTTGTTGTGAGTTTATTTGTTTTGGCAGGGACGTTACATCTTTAGTGAGTTTATCATTTTGTCACTATATGTTAAGGTTCAAAACCTTTAGTATTTATAAGCATAATTGCTGAAATTTACCTTTGCTAGATGATTCTGTAGACATCAAACTTCACTTAGTCCAGCCTAGCTATTATCTCTCACACAGCATAGCGATCGGGCAATGTCAAATCCTGGACATGGTGCTTGCTTAGCTGTGGAGACTGACCCAGGGCTCACCATTGAAAACCAGATTAGCTGTGGGCAGTGGAATGTAAACATCTCATACAGGGTGGGCCCACCAATTCCTGTTTACCGTATCGCTCCCGCGCTCATGTACAAGCTTCCTGTGTAACTTAATAGTACATGTAAAATGTGTTATAAGGCATGTATTCACTGCACAATACTCTGGGATAACTTACTGGTGAGAAAAGTTGGGAATTCAAGACCCTTTTTTTCTCCCATTATCCTTGACCCTCCCGTGTTGTAGCAAAATAGTTCAACCCTAAACAAATCCTGTTTAGAAAAGATACAAAAGGGGCGCTGCCAAAGTGAATAGTGCATAGCCGAGTGGAGTCATGTTCCAGAAAAATGGCGTTGAAGTTTGCTCAGGGCAGTGTCTCAAAAATCTACAAGTAACAAGTTCGTTTTCTGTGATTAATTAGCTGCTGACGAGATTTCAAGGTCATGTTTTTGAACACACGGGACTCATGGTGGCAAGGGAAAAAGCAGCGTGGGAAATTTAACACTGCTCTCGAGGTGAGAACGAAGGGTGGGGTCTGTTTAAATCCCAACTTTCTTTTTTTCAAATGAAGACTCCATGAATTTGCAAGGCGCTGCCTGTATTGTGTTAAACTCCAGTAGCTGCCATTCCCTTATAGCATACCTGAGTGGCACGATGCATCAATTTTTTATGCCCCTCGGAGGCTATAACCAATCAGGCAAGAGACCTTGATAATTGCGGGGTCACAGAACCGCTGGGTTGTGTTTGGATTGATGCAAGTGCATGAGTGTAACTATACATTCCTGTGAGGAAGGCCCCTCGTGTCATCCCCTTCCGTGCCTCAAATCCAAGTTGCAGTTCTAATCAGTCTGTGGCCATGGCGGCCGTGAGGTGGGGTGTGCGGGCGACCCAGTGGCATCCCCTGGTGGTGAAAGAGGTACTTCGGCTTGAGTTGCTCCACATGTCCTTTGTAGACAGTGCCCTTTATGCAAGGAAAGGCAGGATACTGTGATTTATTACTGGGATTCTACATTGTGTATCCATCTCAGCAATGACATATATGTACCACCATCTTGTATTATTTACCTGTTTGTAATGTAGATTCGGAATTCAGTTGGAACGGTTGCATGGAGAGCTTCATCTTGCCTCTTTAATATGTAGTTTAGTTTATTCAAAAATTTTGTATACTGGTATATATAGAAAATGATTTACATCACTGGGATTTTACAATGTACGATTAGCAATGACATACATGTCACCTCTTGTATTTACCGAATGTTTACATAGTGTATATAGCTTTAGGATCAGAATGATGGCAATGTTATTATTAGAAAGCTCTACCTTGCTTCTTTAGTATATTGAGCTTATAGTAAAAAAAATATTTTGTATACATTCGAGACATACATGTAATATGATGTATTATTTGGAATCTCTAATGTATTTACCTGTGGGAAATGTACGTTTCTAGGTTAAGGATTGGAAAGATGACTTAAAGAAGAAAGCTGCCCTCTTATTATTTTAAACTAGTTCAAATATTTTGAATATTTTCCTTGATATGCTTGGACACTGATTTGGTAAGGATCCCAAAATAGTAGTAGCTTTAATCGGGAATGCGATTTGTACACACGTTATTCACACTTTGGCAAATGTATTGGGAAAGGATGGCTTTCAGCCCGTTAGTATCGTTCCGACATGAATATTGCCAATCAATTTGGAAATCTGTCATTTACTTAGGCTATTTGAAAGCTCATCCATTTTGCAGCAGGTGGTTAGTGGCTACCTCAGTGCACCTGTTGTCGCAGCATTCCAATCTCTTCCACATTTTGCTTCGTTTCCATTAACGACCTTCCTCGTTAAGGCTCTGGTTCCTAATTTGTCTGGAATGTTAATATCATGTTCTAACCTTGTCACAAATTAATTTGATTTGTGCCATCATGATTAATGGTTATTAATTGGGACAGTAAAATTTGTTGTAAGATGACCCGTAACACCAGTGTGGTCATTTTTACTAAATTATACCTGCGCAAGCAAGAACTGCAATTTTCTGGTCTGGTGCGTTCAGTATTGGTTCACATGTACGTGGATCGTTATATAATATATAACCCTGGTGGTGGATACAAGCTTCAAATGTCAGGGCTCGAAATACTGTAAATTTGTTAATTTTCACCGGGACTTGATTGATAATTGATTTTGCAATAGTAGGGGAAAGGAGGCTTTCACTGTGTTTTATGTTTGTGGAAACAATTCTGTAGTACAGTAATAATGTCACGAGTTTGGGGTGGAAAGGTCAATGCAAGATCTGCAAAAATGAAACTACACATGTACCGTGAACATTGAAAAATTTGCGGTCCCTTTTTTTTCCTGCTGACCACTACTTGTGCAGGTAACATAGATTACCTGCACCTGAGACAAATCAATTCTACGACACTGTGCCAGAAATGGAGAATTTAAAAAACATTTATCGAGCTGGTAACCAAGCTGAATTTCTAGCCCTGCCTCAACTCAAACTCAAAGACTGAGGGGCAATTGAAGTGATTTATGCATCCTGCCCTTTCCATACCTTCCAAATCTATTCATAGTGAAAAACCTGACTCCTAACACAAGGTGAAGTGTACTTGTGTGTGGTTCAGAAACAGTCAAAAGTCTGAGTAATAATAGCCCCACTCTTTCTTGGTTAGCTGGCTCTATTGTGGTTTGTGGTATTGTAAATGTTTTCCACCTGCCATAATGTTTGCACCTGTCAGACATTGAGTGTTGACATTGTTTGTTTCTGAAGCAGCTTTTCTTACAGGGCAGCCCTGGATTGTCCTTTTCTTTTAAATGCTGTGGCTTGATTTGATACATTATAGTTATACTGTATTGCTGTGATATTATTAGGACCCATGCATAGGGGTGTATATTCTAAATCTGCCCCAAATTTGTACTGTGGCTTTTGCCCTATAAGTGTAAATGACCCTAAAATGTGATAGTCCTGTTTTTTCTTTGGGACAGGGGGTTGAAATTATCATTTCTGGCTGGAGCTCTTAATCCCGGAGTTGACCTCCCATTTTTTGTTCTCATAAATCAATCTGACAAATCCAGCTTTGCAATGGGGGTTATTAAGTTTTCAAATGTAGGTTAAGCGTTTTGAAGTGATTGTTTTTCATGGTTAGAACGTAGATCATGCCATGCATATGTGTTCCAATGGAAAGTTCATTTTACTAGTCCCTTCCTTTAGCTTATGGATTTGGATTGTACTGAAAATTGTCTATGCTTCCCGTGACCCCACCCTTTCATCCCAGTGGTGTTTTCCAGTGTGTAGTCACATGTGACTCTTGGCACAGTAGCTGAAGTGCACTTATGCAATCGGCATGCAGAACAACCATAGAACAAAACTCTCCCCAGATGGACAGATACAGAATATACTGCAAATCTATTTTCATACACACTGTATTTTTATTGCATTCTTAGACACTGTGGATATAACTTTATATAGTTGTACAACTTTTATACCCAAACAAATTTTTTGATAAAATCATTGGGGCTCGACATTTACCACTCGCTTGGCAAAGATATCAGATTTCACAGCCTTAGAAGATCATGTTTCACAGATGACAAGTGATCTTTAAATCCACCTGTTACCATGGCAATGATATAGATGACAGGGATATCTGATCCACCTGTCACCTGTACAAGCAATTGCGTGTCTGTTTTTCTTTTCCGCAAAACTGCATGTACCTACACTACTTCATCGTTGATCACTGCACCAGTTTCAAGAGTAGAAAGAGCCGAGTAGAGCAAGGGCTAATGGTAAAAAAGACATACATTTACGTAGCCACAAGAGTTGAAATTGTCATTCTCCCAGCCTGTTCAACCATTAGAGAGCAAAGGACCAGATTCTAGAGGCAAAGTGGAGTTCAGCCAGCAATGCTAAGACAAGAATATTCGCTTGTTGGGCGACCTCAACAATCTTGCAATGGTACAGACCAACTTGCTTCAGATGAAGGGGTACGCGCAGGTCCAGGAGTTACAGAACATCATAGAAGACAGAGAAGCTTGAACTGTTGGAGTTAGCCTGGTATCCAAACCTATTATAGCTGACCCGAATCTCCTCTCTGCAAATAGCGGAGAGGAGACTCTGGAGCTTTGCGGAGAGGAGACTTTGGATACTTAGCTATGTTGGAATAGTATGTACTGCATACTGGCATGATGATTTGATAATAAAATGTATGTGTTGGTGATACATGTTGTATAATGCCCACCCCCCTTTTTGCTCCCTACAGGGTGACCATGTCTGGCTGGAGGCTGGGAATGGGGAGTTCTCAGTGCCTGTTGGAGCCAAGGTCAAGTTGTCAGACACAGGTCAAGTACAAGTTCTGGACGATGAAGGAAAGGTGAGTTTCAGAAACACATGAGCTTCTACACTATGTTATATCAAAGAAAGATACATGTATAACAAGATGACATGATAGAATAAGAACAGCCATGAAGTTTTCCAGCTAGAAGTAAACTTACAAGCTAGAAGCACATTTTTGTCTTGAATAGAAATGATCAAAACTAGAAGCAGAAATACATTTGTAGTGTCAATAGTTTCTAGGCAAACTCCATGTGTTTGTTTTTCAAACAGTTCTTGATGTTCAAACAAACAATACATGAAAGCTGTACATACCATGATAAAAAAAAAAACAAAAAAAAAAAGCGTTTTTGCTATCTGATAATCAGGAAAAGAATGCATTTTGATAAATGCTTAAACTTACGTCTTTATAATAATTCTATCGTTGAAGATCCGCATTTATAAGATTTCAACCAGTCTGTCTTGAAAGCTGTCAGGCCAAAATGTTGTTTCTACCTGTGGTCATTAACCATTATAGTTACTCCCACTCAATTCTAAAATTGGTATTGCCTGCCCCTAGAATAACACCTACCAACCATGTAAAGCTCTTATTTCCTGTAGGATTTCCTTGGGGAAAACTCCTAACGTTACGCTGCAGAACCTAAACAGCAGGCACTCAGCAATCTAAACATCAGGCAGCAGCCAGTTAGTGTGAAAACACCTGCTGTTGATGTTTCCTGTGGGGGAGGGGGGTGACAGGGGGATCTTCTCATGATTGATGTTGTGCTAAATCTCCAAGCAGATGTTGGGGTTGAAAATGGTTAATGTTTTCTGGCGGAATGGCAGGGTTGTGTGAAGGACCTGTCCCTCCGTCTGGACGGAAATTTATTTGTTGAACTGAGAAAAATTTTAACTTGTTCATAAAAATGTATTTTCATCAAAGCGGAAATGACAGATTGATTAATGAAAAGCTGATTGGTCAAATGATTTAAGAATTTCCCACCCAACATCTACTTGGAGATTTATGTTTCTCGCCGTGTAATTATTTTTTTCAAAGAAGTAAGCCATCAGGTGACATTTTTTTTCATTTCTCACACAAGATATGGACAACACGGACATAATTTTACCCTTCTCCCTGCCGTGTAACCCCGTAACCAATACAAAACTGATGTCAAAGGACTGCCTTAATTAGGCTGAGGGTCAAAGAGAGTGTAAACTCAAATATTACCTTAATGGTAATTAAGCACACTATTAGGTATTAGGTGTGTTGAAACATATTGAGCATTAGCGTCTCTTTATACATCCTTAATCAAAGTCCAAACAATAATGTTAATTATCCAAAGGCAAGGGATGTACATTTCTTTACAATTCCAAATATAGCACACAAGTTGTGAGTCTTTGTGTTTAATGAATGAATCAATATTTACAAAATTTTAGTAAGACATTATTATGATAAATGCTTAACAGTAAGTCAACAAAAAGAAAAGATAGCTGGAGTTTTCATTCAACCACACTCAGTTTTAGAGGACACGTGTTTGACAGGTCAAGTGTGCAATGCAGTCATTGTACTAATAGACGCTACCGGTATTGTTTCAGCCGAAAGTTTCAGGTATTTTTTATATTGTTCTTTAATTTGTTACATCAAAAAAGCAATATAATACACAAACTTTGCATTATTAGCATTGAAACTGCTATGTTTTAAAAGGAGATAGAAATTTTGTGATTTTGTGGTGTGCCCAGCAAGCAGGCTTAATCTTTAAAATTTTATTTCATACAATACCGGTATTGCTATCTTTGTAAAACATATGTTTGAACATATATTAAGTTACTCTTTTTTTCAGCCAAAGTGGTCTAACAAAGTAAAACCGAAATACACCAGGACAATGGTATTTTCAACATCATAGTTCATACATTTTCATCATGTACTTTGATTTTGTATACAATGCACATTGTACTAGTACAATTTTCTATTGCAACAGATATAGAAAAATGTGTGGAAAACATTTTCCTCACTCAGATGTCAGCAGTCGGAAACTCAACAATATTTTTCATACGCCTTATACATAGCATGGTCACAGCATTATTTGTAAAACACTTACTTTAGAATTTGCACTGTTTTGGCAATTCTTTACTACAAGTAGTAACAGACAACTGTAGTCAAAAATTGGGATACCCCCCCCCCCCCCCCCCCCCCCCCGACATATTTGCCAAGTGTGACACAGTAATCAGCATGGGCCATGTTAAGTTGAAGTGTAAAATCTAATTTTCCCGTGGCCTACAGCAGCGTAACTTGATTACTTCCATTACATGTCAGACTCCCCGGTCCCACGACGCTAGCAAGCATCACGTGATGGGCTTGACTTCCCAACCTTTGATAATCAAGCACTGACTGGTGCAGTCAAAAATAGCAGAGGAATATAAATGAGTCTCTTGTAATAGCATTATAGCATTCAACTGCTGCAGTACTTTCTTTGTGTGCTATGGGAGTGAAAGCCTTTTTTTGTTACGTTCTGCAGCAAAACGTCAAAAATAATTTTTTGCTTACACAACCAAAATTAATCTGTAAACAGTGCTCTTCTTTAATTTGAAAGTATGAAGTTGGCAAGCTTAGCTTGTTTAAAAATCTAATATGTCTGAACCTGGCAATTTGTTGGAGGCCTGCATGCCCTTTCCTTTAATTAATCAGCCGTTTTGATTCCACGTAATTGATAATAGCCAGACTGCTCAAGTTTAACATTGCCATTGTAATTGGCATGCCGCATTTTGAACGTAGGAAACCCTAATTATTGGCACCCAAATTAGCATAAAGTGAGTGACTGTGACAGTATGCTAAATTTAACGTAACATGAAGCCACTGCCTCTCTGAATTAGCGTAGAACATTGACAGTACATCCCCCCATCCCTTTACCCCCCCCCCCCTTAAGTTTAAGACATGAAAGTTTATAATGTCCCAACCTTGCGTGTACATTGTGTATTCATGTTTGTGTAAACTGTAAGTTTTAAAGGAGAATGTTTCTTCCCCAGGAACACTGGATTAGCGTAGAACATTGACAGTACATCCCCCCATCCCTTTAACCCCACTTAAGTTTAAAACATGAAAGTTTACAATGTCCCAACCTTGCGTGTACATTGTGTATTCGTGTTTGTGTTAACTGTAAGTTTTAAAGGAGAACGTTTCCTTCCCCAGGAACACTGGATTCCTGCCAGCGGTGCGAGTAAGCTGCGTGTCATGCACCCCTCCTCCGTGGAGGGTGTGGAGGACATGATCCGGCTCGGAGACCTGCACGAGGCCGGCATCCTCAGGAACCTCCTCGTCAGATACAACGCCAACCAGATTTATGTGAGTGTTTTTTTTTACCTCAGCGTAGGAAGGTCTTGTTTTTGGTGTGTACGTTTGCCTTTATATTGTACATTTGCAGAGTGTCCAGACCACTGCAGCAGCAGAACAGAGTGGACAGTTTGTTTGCTTGTGTGTCCATATTTCTTTGAATTGCACAAGTACTAGACTAAGTCTTAGAATGGCTGGTTTCCAGCCTAGGAACAATTTAGGTCAATGGCTCCCGAATACAATGTAGGTTATCTAATTTCCTGTCTTCAATTTCCTGCTACATGTATATGCATGTCTGTTGCCTCATGAGTGGGAAAAATGTAACTCTTGATAATTTTTTCTGTCAATATGCTGGTAATTGTTTTACAGTATCACAAAAAATTAATATTATCTTTTTCTTCTCCCCTATAGACGTACACAGGGTCCATCTTGGTGGCTGTAAACCCCTATCAGGTCCTCCCCATCTACACAGCCGAGCAGATCCAACAGTACACCAACAAGAAGATCGGAGAGCTCTCTCCGCACATCTTCAGTATCGCAGACAATGCCTACTTCAACATGCTGAGGGCCAAGCGGGACCAGTGTGTCATTATTAGGTAAAGGTCACTTCCGTGATGGGCGGAGCCAAGCCAGCAGCGAATCACAGCACGGTTGCTTGAAGGCCTCCTTCTTGCCAAATCTTCTTGTCTCTCCAACACACCTGTCCTCTGTCTGAAGATCATCTCAGTCTAGAATCTAGAATCTTCTTGTCTTTCTATCACAACTGAACTCTGTCTTTAGATCATCTCTAAAGTCTAATCTTTAATCTTCTTGTTTTTCCATCACGCCTGTCCTCTGTCTGAAGATCATCTTGGTCCATATAATCTAGTCTTTAACCTTCTCCCTGCTGCCTAACCCCATAACCAATACAGATTTGATGCCAAAATGCTACTTTAGCAGGGAGAAGGTTAATCTTCTTGTCTCTCTACCACACCTGCCCTCAAGTCTTGAGATCATCCTTGGACTCTAGTCTTTAATCTTCTTGTCTTTCCACCATCCTTGTCCTCCATCTTTAGATCATCTCTAGAATCTGATCTTTAACCTTCTTGTCTCTTCAATACACCTGTTCCTCTGTCTTAAGATTGTCTCTTTTAAAGATGATCTTAAATCTTGTCTCTCTCTGAATTTTTTTTGCATCGTAGAATCTGATATACAGGCTCTAGAGGTTTTTCGTTTTTTTAGCATGTCTGATTTGTTAGGCTATCAAATGGCTATAGTTGATTTTGATTTTGTTCTTTTTTTCATATCAGCATAATTCTTAAATAGTGTCAGCCAAATTTTCCCTCTTTGCTCTGCAATATATTCTTGTAATGATTGTGCATTGTTTGCTGTTTATAATCCTTTCAGATATAGATTTCTTCAAACTGTCTTAAATCTACTTTACTTCCAGCTTCTTCTTTGCAGCGAGCTAGCTCAATATTGCAGCATAATTATTGTTTATTTCTAAACAATAATCTAATCCAGCAGCTTTTCTAGCACCTTAAAAGAATTTGTGCTGTTAACAAAATGAGTCAATTGCTTTTTAATTCTAACATCAACTAATTCACACAATGAATCTGGGTGAATAACATTAAGTTGCAACAAGTAGTGCTTTAAATATGCACAATTATAACCTGTGAAAAACCTGCACAATAGATATTAGATATTAATCCTTTGAATTTAGATTTAATTAACTTGTGACAATTAATTCAAAAATTGTCAGACTTAATCCACACACACCACACCCCATCCCCCAAATGTGACCCAAAATTCAGATTATGGCAAAAATCGGTCTAATGTACAATGACAAACATTTATAATGCAATGTATGTTTGATGTTTTTTGTAATGTTGATAATATTTTATGACAATTAATTTGAAAATTGTCAGACTTCATCAATATATGTCTAAACATGTCCTTCAATTGATAATTGTCATTCGACCCAAAGCCCAGCTCCTGGCAAAAAATGGGTCCCATCTATATTGATGAAAAGTTAATATGTTTCATGTTTTTATTTGCTATTTCCATCAATACCAGACAATTAAGTTGTGACAATCAATTGAAAAATTGTCAGACTTAATGTCAATACATGTGAAACCCCGTCCCTCAATGTCTTATGTACCACACAAGCACACTGCTGACAACTTTGTTAATAATTACATGATGGTATAAATTGTTTGTGTTATGTGTGAGGCATTTGAATTTTCAGTTTCACGCATAACCGTCAGCAGCTGGAAAATCTGTTTCTCCATAAACAGGAAAACTGTGATGGAAGCCATAACACCGTAAATAATCAACGTTCCTTTGCAGCTAACACTGGCTTCCATTGCTAATTAGATACATGTGATACATTGTATGTAGTACATGTACAAAGGCCGTATTTGCAAATTCTGAAAGCATTTGAGCTGCTGTCAAAGGAAACACATTCAAGTTACCACATGCATTCTGAAAGTTAGTGTTGTCTTCAAACACTGATATATCTACACAAACGTGAATGGTATATTGCATGTGTGTGCTATAACTACATTGTATATGCTGTCCCTAAAAAGTCATGAAAATGTGAGCGGTGTTTTGCATGACTGACATTTGTTGACAGCTAGCATGCAAAATCATTTTAATATTGTTATCATACAAGATACATGATGTCTTAAACTCAAACAATCCCAAATGTATGTTTCAAGAGGCACTACATTTTGACACTTCTATACTTTTATATGTTATAAGTGCAGGTGTTTGCCATAAAGTGGCTCATTTTACTAATGCTTGCTGCATGTTTCTGCCTTCAGTAATGTGTGAAAAACAGCCACATTTGCACTTGCTGTTTTCTATGCCACTTAATGTACATTACTTTAGTCAGTTGTCATGTGATGGGGAAGTTGAAACAGGCTAGAACTGAAGACCACTTTGAAGCTATTTTCAATTTCTAAAGACCAAGGAGAAGCAAACTGTGCTCATGTCATTTTGTCGTTTTCTCTTTTTCCTATTTTAGTCTTGCTGTATTGCAAAATTCAAGCTCATTATGAAAATAGATTTTTTTGTTATCATGCCAGTCCGTTCTCTGTATGTTATCAACGGAGCCTGTCCAAAAGTGAAATTCCCTTTTTTTCAAGAATTTTTTTTATCACTCCGTATACTGTACTGTGAGAATTCTTCAGACCAAGGAAAAAACTTTCACAACCTTCCTTTACCTCGTCTGGACATTCCTGTCCTACAACTGACCATACGTTCCCTCTGTACAAGTTGTCATGACTGTATTCAACTTGTCAGTTGGACTTTGTTGCTCCACCATAATGTCTTCCATATATCCATCCTTCATCATCGTTCCTATGGAGACAAAAAGATGTGACAACTGTTGGAGGCTTCGGGGCAACCGCGACTGGTGACAGTTTGACCTTGCCCACCACCAAATGTGACCTGGATTCACCCTGATAATACGCAGCTGTTTCCGTGGCAACCACTGCCTCAACGTGCTATACAGCATTGTGGGCGGATGTACCTTTGGAAAAAAGGATCTGGTTTGAATATGAGGGCAGAATGTTACAGATGCTGTTATGTGGTTTGCTGTGACAAATGTTTGGAGTTCGAATGTTGTTAGAGTGTAATCATAAGCAGGCACATATAATATGCTGTTCCAAGTATGATAGAGACAGTGTGTCTTCATAAATCCTTTCTTTAAAAAGAAGTTTTGTGATATCGTTGTGGTCAGTTTTGCTGTTAATTGACTGAACCTTGTATTTATGGTTTGGACAGTCATTCAAGTTTTAATCCACTTTGTTTAAAATTTGTAGGTACTTGCTGATTGAGGCCAAATCTACTGCCACAGTTACACATAATCCAACCTACACGTACTGTCTTTTCCACCAGTACAAACTTCAAGGAGTTCAACAACCACCAAGAAATCAGCACCACACTCATGTCACACCTTACACACTTTGTCACATTAAACAAAAGTTCTTATTGTTAAAAGAACATTTATGTTTAACACCCCCCTTCTGCATTCCTAAATGTGATCTATATTTCATGGCCATGTGAAAATTTGCTGTTATGTAGTGGAGAAAGTGGGGCAGGGAAAACAGAGAGCACCAAACTCATCCTCCAGTTCCTGGCGGCCATCAGTGGACAACACTCCTGGATCGAACAGCAGATTCTGGAGGCCAACCCTGTCATGGAAGGTACTGTATGGGTAGCTAGCATGTACCTGGGCTGTGATTATGTCCAATACTGGGGTTCCGGACCGATCAGTATTTTAATGCCTCCCACGGTTTTTACTTGGATTACGCGGGCTTCCATTGAATGATTCGCACGCTCTTTTTGTGTGCTGTTGTCAAAAATTATCTGAAAGTTGGAATTGACATTCTTACAATTTTGTTTGCTTGAGGACAGCAAATTTTCTTAAGTTCTGGCGCATTTTTCAGTGGGTACGAGATACAGTTAAATTCTGAGGTACCATCCCTCTTGAGGGTTGGATTTTGGTCGTTGGGCGATCCGACCCTCAAGAGGGCTGGTACCATGCTGATCTTTACAGCTTGTGTTACCAGATAGATTTGTTCTTTTGAACTTATTTTGGACAATTTTATTTTCTACTTAAGGCCATTGCTTTTGTTGATGTTTCGAAGTAATTTCTTGAACTGTCTTTCTCAGATACTTTGCTTATACCTTGACAACCTCATGTAGTTGTCTTTAATTCCTTGTATTCCCTTGATTTCAGCTAGTGTGTCTTCTTTTCCTCCTGTAAAGATCATGGCACCCTCACCAACCAGGTCTACCCTCCATTTGTACTCCTTTCCTTCACACCCTTTCATGTCAGGTCCACCACTTGTATATATCAAGCAACGGCCGTGACGTACCAGCCTGCGATTTTGACCTTCAAGCTGCGTTAGCACTGGCCAATTTGGCCAAAATTTTACAACGAATCACATGACTGCCTTCGGTCCAGATGCAACATGATTGGCTGGTAACTTTGCCTCCAGCAACAGGAGGGGGAATCTGATTGGCTGACAGCTGATCAGTGAGGCTGCATAGAGAAGGACGGATCACAGCCCAGTACATCAGGGTCATTGCTTGAGATGTACCGTACAAGCAATATACATTGTAGGCCTGTCATGAGAGGATGTTCTTTAATGAAACTCAGGGTTTTGCCCAGCTATAGATTTTTTTTCGTAACCTCAGCAAAGCTATGCTTGCCTGCTGGTGAAATTTTTCCTAATTTGGAACATCAATCAAATCAGCAAATGTTGAGTGTGAAAATGACTGAATGGCCATTATTTTTGTCAGTCATCATGTAGCTACAAGATTCTTTCAAATGACAGATGCTGGACAAAACCCTGATGAAACTACTGTCACTCTTTTCAAAATTTGTTCTTTATCCCCCTTTCCAATCCTTCTACTGCAAATATAATTCTTTTCCATCATCTTGTTCTGTAACCAAATTTCCTTCCCTCTGCATGTTTTGTGTCACTAGCATTTGGAAATGCCAAGACCATTCGGAATGACAACTCCAGCCGATTCGGGAAGTACATCGACATCCACTTCAACCAGAATGGTGCAATAGAGGGAGCAAAGATAGAACAGTATCTGTTGGAGAAATCCAGGCTCTGTTATCAGGTTTGTTATTTATTGGTTTGTTTATTGTAAATCTTGAAGTGTTTGCATTGGTTTTATTTTCATGGTTACCTCTAATCTTAAAATCCTGTCGTCGTCAATATGTGTTTTTTATTTCTACTGTACTTCAAAATTGTTCAATCCCGAACTTTGAACAAGCTGTATGGCCTCGAAAAAAAGTTGTGTTGCTAGTTACCCGACCAACCCTGGCAAACACCTGCCAACCCTACCCTTTTTTGTGGGTTAAAATTGGGGCAAATGCTGGCAAGAAACATAGAATTTTCAATTTGACATCTGTTTGATGAAATTGTTGTAGAATTGGTCATCATTTTTCCTAGACCTTAAATGAAATCCTAACTTATCTTATTTGCCCAGCAAACTGAAGAACGCAACTACCACATCTTCTACTGCCTGCTGGCGGGGCTGCCTGCAGACGACAAGCGAAGACTGCACCTAACCAAGCCTCAGGACTACGCCTATCTGACAATGGTGAAGACACATCTTTTACATACTGTAGTGTGATTTGCATCAGGAATAATGCATTGCATCTTCACAATTCATAATCCAGTATCGTATTGCCAATGACCTTGGGCCAAATTTGTTAATTTGCTGAATGCCACCAAATTAAAAAATTGCCAAAAGGTTGAATGTATTTTCCACCTGAAAATCTAACCTTAGGCTATCACATTGAATGGGTGTTGGTGATCTGTGAACTGGGCTGATTGTACAGTGATTGAGAATTTAAGACACTGGCTGTACTCCGGCTGAAAATGTCCTGTAGAGCTTGCAGACCTAGCCTGTTGGGAACTATTTTTGTGCTGTGTTAAGCCAACTTTAGAGTTTGACTTATCGTAAAGATTTTCTAAATGATCGTGAACATTTTCAGGGTGACTGTCTTGTTGCTGACGGTCGCGATGACGTGACGGACTTTGCAGCGATCCGGTCGGCCATGAAGGTGCTGATGATCTCTGACGCGGAACAGTGGGAACTGTACAAGCTTCTGTCCTCCATACTGCATCTGGGCAACCTGCAGTTCGAAAGTAAGATCATCTTTGATTTGATCTTTTCTGTGGCAACCCTTGTAGAACTGTAGACTTGTGCCCCATGCGTGCAACAGAGAGTACAGGGGGTTAATCTAAAGGTGGAGCATGACCAGTACATAATACTTGTGACAGGAAATGGCACGCATGCCGCTTGGATCCCTCTAGTTGGTTCAAGGCTTCCCTGGGTTGACAGTTTAGGGAGGGAAACTCGGACAGCCATAATTACCATGAAATAACCGTGGTAGACGGCACGCATGCAGCACATTTCAACACTTGGCAAGGGAAGTAACAATATTGATTCAAGGGACAGCACAAGTTGGACCTGTCTTTTCATGTATGTCTTGTTTATTGAATTGTGTAGGTACATTTTTACATTTTGCTAAAAATACATTGTAGTCTAAATCTACATGGTAGAACTGATTAAAAGAAGTATTCTGCTAGAGGCAAACGCAAACTAAGGGAATTCGAACAAAGCTAATTTATACAAACTTAACAAATTGTCATACATGTGCAGCTAGGAGGACAAAAGCTAATGGAGGCAAATATAGTCAAAACTGTGCTACATGTATTGTACCAGACTATAACATTGATGTCACTATTTGTGTCCATAGGCTCATCCATAGATAACCTGGATGCCTGTGAGTTGGTGGATGCCACCGGCCTATCCGACTCTGCTAAACTCATGGAGGTTAGTCTACAATTACATATTAAGTTCTATTAATCACCAAGAGAGTGAAGTTATCGTTTTTGATGTGTGTGTGTGTATGTGTGCTATATGTCTTTGGGACTGGAAGAGTTACAAAGTAGTACGGGTAATGGGGTGAAGCCTGTCCTCTCTGATTGCCTTGTTCTTAATGCACTTTTGCACTTTCCACATTTCAGTTGAATGAAGAAGACTTGCTGAACGCCCTCACAACCCACACCCTCATCACCCGCGGTGAGAGCGTCACGTCCCCTCTCAACGCTGACCAGGCCAGCGACGTACGCGACGCCTTCTGTAAGGGCACGTACGGCCGCATGTTTGTCTGGCTCACGGACAAGATCAACAACGCCATCTACCAGCCGCTAGAGAACCCCAAGCACGTCCGCTTGTGTATCGGGGTACTCGACATCTTTGGATTCGAAAACTTTGGGACCAACAGGTGAATATACTGATTAGTGCAGTCAATCATGCTTTAGAAATGTCATGTTCTAATTGTAGGATTCAGCAGATTATGAAAGTGATTGATTTCTAAAAGCTAATAATACCTAATACCTTTTGAGAATTAAAATCATATTTATTGTGTTTAGAACAAACATACATGCAGTGTCACAAGATGAATGGTTACAAATGCTATTTACCACAAAACCAGGAAATTACAACCTGTATTGAATATCAGTGTAGATATAAAAAGGTCCTGGACCGTTTTGCAGGAAATGAACTTATGAAGCCATAGCAATGGCTACCCTTGCAGTTGGTTTTGATAATTGATATACAAATAATGGTTGTCTATTTTCCAATGTTTTATTTAGCTTTGAGCAACTGTGCATCAACTTTGCCAACGAAAACCTGCAGCAATTCTTTGTGAGGCATATTTTCAAGCTGGAACAGGTAAGCTATGATTAAGCCATTTGGAGTCATAATCTAACATCAATCATAATCCCCTGTTACAGTCTATCTTGTAACTGCATTAACTTTGACAAGTGTTTGTGTGACTGTAAAATCACTAAATCGTGTACTTAACCTGTTAGGTCAGAAATGTACAATAAAAGTTATCATTCAGTCCACTAACTACTGATGTTGGTTTGACCTCAGGCTGAGTATGATGCAGAGCACATCAGCTGGCAGCACATTGAGTTTGTGGACAACCAGGAATGTCTGGACATGATCGCTATCAAACCCATGAACATCATCGCACTCATCGATGAAGAGAGTCGTTTCCCCAAGGTCTGTATGTTATATAGAAGGATTGTGTGTGTTGTAAGGTATTGTAATCAGTTAGTGTGCGTGTTTTTTTGTGTGTTTTTTTCTATAAAATTCTTTCTTTGCCTTGGTGTGAGTTCCCAGTGATATGGATATTGCAGAGTGGCAGCATGTAAAGCAGATGTGGTGTAATAGGAAGCTTGGAGAATTGGAAGTATGGTTTGGCTCGAGTCCAAATGAGTTGAAGTTGAGAGCCAGGATAACTAATGGCTACACCCAGGACTCTTTAACTTAATTTCATAAGCATTGTAGGAGTTGTAGCTACATGTACTTGAAAAAACACCATGCTTCACCACAGTTGAAAATGGCTGCTTTACCTTAATTCTTAGCTTTTACAAAAATCATTGACCATCTAATAACCGCCCTCCCCCCACCAGGGCTCAGACAAGACCATGCTGCAGAAGTTACACAAGCAGCACGGCCGCAACGCCCACTTCATCCAGGCCAAATCTGACATCAATGTCCACTTCGGGGTCGTCCACTTTGCCGGAGACGTGTACTACGATACCAGAGGTACAAGTTTCCAGCAATAAGCTACATGTATTTCATGGTTTGAATATGTGAAGACTTATAGGGGGAATCTCCCCAGTAAAACGAACCTGTGCATACTGTAAATATCATCTGTCACAACCAGTGGAAGATTAACTCTTCAGTAAGCCAAACTGCTTCGAGATTATTTTCACTTTTACTCTGTTACAACTTACACCCCCTTTTCACCAGTGGCTGCGACGGCTGAGTAACCAAATATTTTACAGATCACTCAATGAGGTTTTTTTTTACATTTTGTGTGTTTTCTTCTTTTAGAACCATATTTTTGTATTGGTTATCTTATTCCGATAATGAAATTAAGGCTGATAATGAAGTCACACAAATCCAATATTGGCCACTCAGCGGTTGCGCAGCAATTACCGTCTGGTGAAAAGGGTGCCTAAGGTACAAAATGTAAGGATACCTGCTCAAGTTTGGATGTTTATCTGTAGGTTTTCTGGAGAAGAACAGAGACAGGTTCCATGCTGACCTGCTGGACTTGGTTCAAACATCCAACAACAAATTCCTCAAGGGCTTGTTCCAAAAGGACATCGTCATGGTAACAATATACCTATCATAATGCATTCTTGCAAAATAAGGTTATATAGATACGTGTATAACTCACAGTAGTACATTATGTGTTTATTTTTTGCTACTGATCTTAGAGATTCACCTTGTGGAGGTTGAGCCACATAGCATTAAATCAAAATTATCATACTAATATGGCTATTATTGGTCTGAAGTGCCAATTGCCATGCTATCATTGGTTGAACTGCTAACTGTGATGGACAGTCAGAATCAGTCTGTTACTTAAAATTCTTCTTATTCCTTGTAGGGCACAGAGACGAGAAAAAAGTCTCCAACGCTGGGAGCCCAGTTCAAGAAGTCCCTGGACCTGTTGATGAGGACCCTGGGTGCCTGCCAGCCGTTCTTTGTACGGTGTATCAAACCTAACGAGTTCAAAAAACCTAGTGTAAGTATTCTTACTAATCTATATTGTTGAATGAATGATACAAATATTGCAGTTTATATGTCACTTAAATGAGTTGAGGTGCATCAACCTTTAGCTTGAAGGACTTCAAGATTATTATGATTTGTTTGTTTGTTTGTTTGTAGTTTTACATACCTTTATGCCACATTGACTTAGGCTGAACTTGTTAAATATGACAAAGTCATTAAATGAATAGATATTTATAAAGGACCTTATTTTCAAAGAATTCTTCCTGCAGGCACAGCAATTTCAGTAGGATGTCTGTCCCATTCAAAATTTTTTTTGCAAAAATTTTGTTCTCAACAGCTACCATTTTAAGATTTCTAGATTTCTTTACATAATATAATTGCATTTAGAAGTTACAAGAAAGTAAAAGATAGTTAACAGATTTGAATTGAGCTGCGTCAATCTTAATCTTGATGGACCTTATTTTCAATAATGTGAAAAAATTGTATATTCATAATATTTCACTGTTAAATGGCAGATGTTTGACCGTGAGCTGTGCGTGCGGCAGCTTCGCTACTCGGGCATGATGGAGACCATCCGCATTCGGCGCATGGGCTACCCCATCCGACACACCTTCGCACAGTTCGTCGACCGTTACCGTATCCTGGTCAACGGCGTGGGCCCCTCTCACAAGACTGAATGCAAGACTGCTTCGCAAAATATCGCCAAGGCAATCCTAGGGGATGCTGACTGGCAAATCGGCAAGACGAAAATCTTCCTGAAGGTTTGTACAAACTTTTTCATAAAGTGTTCAGAATACACACTTACTAATACTTGTACATGTACATGTATTTGGTGATTTACTGTTACAGTTATGGTTTCTTTACCAGTCTCCACTGTCATTTTCCCAAGACCTACAAATGATGTCTACCCTTACAATTTGGAATACCAGTCTCTGCTGTCATTTTCCCAAGAACTACAAATGAGTTATGGTTTCTTTACTTGGGGCCGGTTCTAAAGATGGCATTTCACTGTCAACGACCTTCAGCCAAATTTATTGATCACAAGAAGGTCACTGAATTTCATAATTGCCATAGAATTGAGCAAATTTTTAACCTAAAAATCCAGATACCCTGTAAATTTGGACTGATCCCTAAAAATTGCAGTCAACACCGACAAAAAGTCAAGAGGGCACATTTTGGTTTTTCAAGCTCTCAGACTTGTCATGAGAGCTATCTTCCTGAGTGTGTTGAAGTTGGTTATGATAGTATACAATGTCATGATCTTTACTGTAATGATAAGATGTAAATCACCTAGATTAGAGAAATATTTACAGTTTTTGCTCTCCCCAAACACGGTTACAGGACGAGCATGATGCCATGCTGGAGATAGAACGTGACCACGCCCTGACGCGGCGCGTGGTCCTGATCCAGAAGATGGTGCGAGGCTGGTTCTACCGTAAACGCTTCCTCAAGATGAAGTCAGGGGCACTCAAGATCCAGACTGCGTGGAGAGGACACAGGGAGAGAAAGAGATACCATGCTGTGAGTTATAATGATCATAAAGATTTCAGTTACAAAACTTCCAATTGCTTGTCTATGGCATGTATTGAGTAACTTTTGCACCGTGTATCTTATTACATGTACCTGTATATCTAACCTCCATCGACATGTAATTATGATGATGATTTGTTCCACAAGAGTCCTATTTGTATAGCCTGATATCCATCCTATTCTAGGTCCAATGCTGGCTTCCACACAAAATAGTATTGGCCCCTAGCCCCATTTAGATAGCTCAAGTCCTTGCAGATGCTCCCAGGATCATGTTGGAACCAAACATTTCTCAGAAGCAGTGTAATAGGCCCAAGGCAAACTTCCAAATGCCTGATTGAACCTCGTTATCATTCTATTATGAACACCATTTGACTCAGAGCTAATCAGAACTCTCACCTATATTTTAAGTGAATACTCAAATTTTTCCAATCATGATGTGGTTGCTAAACTATTCTGCAAATAACGTTAACCTTGTTTTCTTTCCTGTCCACAGATGAAGATTGGGTACGCCCGTCTGCAGGCTCTATTCCGGGCGCGCATCTTGTCGTATCACTACAACTTCCTGCGCAAGAGGATCGTCGGCTTCCAGGCCCGTTGTCGTGGCTACACAGCAAGGAAGGACTTCTCCAAGAGGATGCACAGCATCGTGAAGATCCAGTCAGGCTTCCGGGGATACATCGCGCGGAAACAGTACCAGAAACTCAAAATAGAGGTGTGCTTTCCTGGTTGATTGTAACACAAATGTAAACTGTACCTTTTCAGTATAATGTGAGTGCAGAACATAGAATGAAATAGAATTTCGGTAAAACCTAACTATAACTGCCTATCTTTAGAACTTGAATCTAACTTTCTAAATTCGAATGTTAAACAAGTACAATACAACAAAAGTTTTATAATTTTTTCTGACACTTAAATGCTAAAAATATGCTGTTAACTAGTTTTCAATGATAGTACCTCTACATTTGATGTGTAATCCTACAATGGTTGTTTTATCGTTCCACAGAACAAGCGGCGCATGGAGGCTGAGCGACTGCGGTTGGAGGAAGAGGCACGACTCAGACAACAAATGGGCGCAAAGAAAGCGAAGGAAGAGGCAGAAAAACGTCACCAGGTTTGTGGAGCTGTAAATTTGTCTTAAGATAGTGGCACTTAAATTTCGCAGCATGGTTAAAGTCATAGTTGAAAGAACCTCAGTAACACAGTGTGGAACGTGACTATGTTCTGCATGTGTGGGAAACGTTTGAGTTTCGACTTTTGTTACTTATGATATTGATGTTCTATTTCCTGTCACAGTTGCCAATTCAAGGAAACAAACTGCAAAGGAAGGCTTTATCTATTTATCAGTGTCTGTTTATATTTTTGTTTATGGATAATGTATGAATAAATAGAAATACAGTGTGGAAGATGCCATATATTTGCGGCATGATTAGTACGCAGTGTGCCCTCTCACCTTGAAAATTGATGAACACATGGAAGTATGGGTTATGAATTTTTAATGACTTCCCTTTGTACCTAAACTTTGGCATTTCCCTAGTGTACAAATGTAGAAAAAAATCTGTTTTTACATCCCATAATATGAATATTAAAGTAGAACTGTGACAGACATTTTTTTAATATCCTTTTTTGTTATTCTGGTGAAGCCAGCTTTATATTTCTCTGTAGAATGTACTTGATGTTGCCATATGGGATCATTTTTAAATTTTATTTAGAAGAAATATAATTTTCTACATGTGCGAGTGTTATGCTGAATGGCGGTTATACCGGCTATATACAATGTAGATACAGGTACAGATACAGATACATTTGATACCCTCCCTATGCAGCTACGACTTCGGCAAATGGAGTACGAAAGCCAGGAAAATGAACGTCAGAAGAAATACGAGATGGCGAAGAAGAAGGACATGATCGAGAATGCGGAGAAGAGGAAGGACAACCCGGTGGACGACTCACAGATGGTGGACGAAGTCTTCAACTTCCTGCCTGAGACAAACGCTGAGTCAGGCCCTGCTCCAACTGCTTTTAGAGTGAGTGCAAGAAAAAAAATCAGTTTTCAGATTTTTTTCTTTGTCTTTCATTCAATAAAAAGTATCCTCATAAAGTAGGTCAAAGTTTATGTTATCAAATATTGATAAGTGTCAGATGTTTTTTGCCAATATTATGCAAAGCAATTTTGAGAAATCAAAGGAAGACTCACTGTTATTATTTAGTTTGTAGAAATTCTGGTGGAAGCCAAAATCAATGTTGCTTGCAATAGATAAACAAGGGCTGGGTTTTTGCAAAAATTTAATGGTTTGTCTGCCCTAAATTATAAGATCTTATTCACAGTTCTGTTTTTGCCAATATTTTTCAAATTGAATTTGAAAAATTAAGTAGTATTTAATCCTTTGAAAAGATTCTGATTGGAGCGAAAGTCAATGTTGCTTGAAATGGATAAATGAGGTCTTGGTTTATGCAATAAGTTTGTCTGCCCCAAAGACTGACCCAATCTTTTCCTTATGAACAGCGGCTGCTTTTAAAAGTCTTGTGTTGTGTTCTGGTGTTTCTTTCATTCTGTACTCAGCATATCGATGCTTTTTTGTTGTTTTGGAAAGGAATATGGCTTTAGCTTTCATGATTAATAAGCTCAGCCTTTTAAAATCCTCCAAAATTGTTCACTTTCTGCACAAGGACCTGGAAGAAAAGAGAACGAGAGATCTAAAGAAGGAAGAGGTAGACGACACCATGCACCTGCCTGTCCCCAAGGACGAGGAAGACATCTCAGAGTACAAGTTCTCCAAATACGCTGCCACGTACTTCCAGGGGAGCACCACGCACTCGTACGTACGGCGCCCGCTCAAGGCGCCGCTCCTGCCGCACGACAACGAGGGAGACATGCTGGTATGTTGTAGACTCATCTGGTTCAGATGTTTTAGGACAAACTATGTGATACAGTCTAACGGTGTAAGAATGGAGGGGACTGTTGTGTAAGAATGTCGTTGCCTACGCCAGGTGGTTGCCTGATTGGGTTTGAATGATTGCTATATGTT